>NC_069506.1:340575487-340642987 GCF_027579735.1 Bombina bombina
AAATGAAGGGGGCGGAGGAACAGAAGATACCAAGTAGGATTATAAATCTTGTATTATAATATATACATAACACTCAGAGAAAACCCAGCACTCACTTACAAGCTCTCAGCTAAGATTTAAAAGCAAAAATGGAAAGGTTAGTTACCACATCTGGCCAAATGGGACAAGCCCAGGTACCTCGTCAAGGTCCTTTCCAATACCTGGGACCCTAAAACAGCCACACAATGCAAGCTTTTAAATCCAAACAAACATGGGAACAAGGGAAGGGTGCACAGGAATATGTAATCACCCTAGACATATACAAAACACGGAAGGGAACTGCACTCTCATACCGGACCGGGTACACATCCCATGACCCTGCAACATGCTCAGCCCTAGGTGCCACTGGCACTCACAGGAAGCTGTGCTGTCCCCAGAGTCACAGGCAGTTAACCCCAGTCAGGTCTGGGTGCAAGAACCATAGGGAAAATTACAAAACAAATGAATACAACACACAGAGAAAACCCAGCACTCATTAACAGTTTGTTTGGATTTGAAAGCTTGCATTGTGTGGCTGTTTTAGGGTCCCAGGTATTGGAAAGGACCTTGACGAGGTACCTGGGCTTGTCCCATTTGGCCAGATGCGGTAACTAACCTTTCCATTTTTGCCTTTAAATCTTAGCTGAGAGCTTGTAAGTGAGTGCTGGGAACACTTAGAATCACAAAGGCAATGGTTGCTATAGCAACCTTTAAAGCATTGTCAGACCTGATACAGCTCTGTATAAAAGGAGCTTAATGTATTCAAATAAATTAAAGTGATGTTGTAATGTAGCCTGTGTCTTTTTATGTAGCTGACAGTCCAAGTCCATCCTATTGTATTTAGTATTACTATTGTTGTAAGATATACATTTTGTAACGTTTCACTTTAGTTTTTCTATTACTATTGCTGCCATATGATATGTTAACTTTTAATAAAATAAATCCGGGTTTGCAAATATGAGAGATTCCCTTGGCTGATATGCTAACAGGGCTGGTATCAACGTAGCTAAGGTATACCAGTTCTCTGCTAGCGTGTCAGTAAGGGTTCTTTCTGATTCTGCGTCAGCATGCACGCGCTCCATGTCTGATCAGCAAGGCGAAGCTGATTCACATGTAAATAGAAGGAAAAAACGCCAATTTCTGGAGTGTTTAGGAATGCCTCAAAGTGGGACTATTTTTCAATAAACCAAGTAAGATTTCTATGAATTAAAATAATCATTAAAAATATATATATGTGATTTATGTTATATGGATCATTTGGATTTTTTTCATATATAGCATCACCACGTTTATTATAGACCTATAAGTCGATCGTTTCCATTTAACATATGGGTGAATTTTTCAATATCCCAATCTGATCTGATGCAATATTTTGCCAGCAGTGAAATGGTGTTACAGTTTGCATTGTGATCTCTCCAAAATTAAAAAAAAAGTATATCGGCAGGTGATAAAAATGGTCAGAAAGTTTGGAATAGATCCCATAGTGTCACTTTGTATTTACGTTTGTTTGTTAGTAATTATTTACCATATTTAGATTAAATGCAGCTGAGAGGAAAGTGCTGTGTTATTACAAATCTTCAAATAAAAAAATGACCCTATATTTGTTTTCTAGAATCTAATTGTTATTGCATATTGCTTTATCCTTCTTAGGTGGAGAAAAAAGTCCTGGGAACAATGAAAAACAGAATAGTGTTTGCTGCTATTTTACTTCCTTTAGCCCTATTGACCTTTTTAGTAGAACGTAAATTAGTAAAGGTAAGATTATATTTATATTACGTTTATTATATTATGGGGTCGATCCGATATAAAGCGTCGCCCGCAAAAGCCGGCGACGCCAATAATTGCGCGGATTTGGTATCCTATATACGGCGTAAGCTAGAAGTTACGCGCGTATATTTCTGCCGTCGCCCGCAGTTTTTTGGGCCATAGGCAGGTATACCAAACCCGCGCAGTTTGGTATCCAATATGCAGCGTAAGGACTTACGTGGCGAAAATGGAGAAAACTTACTCCATTTTCACCTCGCCACAAAAAGCAGCCGTAAGAAGCCTTACGCTGACTATTGGAGCCCCGTAACTTCCTAAACTGGCTGCTAAAATAAACCTAACACCTAACGCATGCGCAATGTCTATCTCCCTGTCAACCGCGATCCCCCCCCCCCCCGAAATCCCTAATAAAGTTATTACCCCCTAAAACGCCGCTCCCGGACCCCGCCGCCATCTACATAAACTAACCCCCTACTGTGAGCCCCTAAAACCGCCGCCATCTACCTTATCTATCCCGTAATGTGACCCCTTACACCGCCGCCACCTATATAAAAATTATTAACCCCTAATTTAATCTACCTACCCCGCCGCCAGCTATGTTATCTATATTAACCCTAAGTATATTATAGTTAATATAGTTATTACATTATATATATTAACTATATTAACCCTAATTATATTAGGGTTAATATAGTTACTATAGTATTTATATTACCTATATTAACTCTATCTAACCCTAACTAAATTTATATTAAATTAATCTAATTCATTTATAAACTAAAATATTCCTATTTAAATCTAAATACTTACCTATAAAATAAACCATAAGATAGCTACAATATAATTAATAATTACATTGTAGCTATGTTAGGGTTAATATTTATTTTACAGGTAAATAGTTAATTATTTTAACTAGGTATAATAGATATTAAATAGTTATTAACTATTTAATATCTACCTAGTTAAAATAATTACCCAATTACCTGTAAAATAAATCCTAACCTAAGTTACAAATACACCTACACTATCAATAAATTTAATAAACTACAAACATCTATCTAAAAATACAATTAAATTAACTAAACTAAATTACAAAAAAAAACAAACACTAAATTACAAAAAATAAAAAAAAGATTACAAGATTTTTAAGCTAATTACACCTATTCTAAGCCCCCTAATAAAATAATAAACCCCCAAAATAACAAAAATTCCCTGCCCTATTCTAAATTAAACAAATTTCAAAGCTCTTTGCCTTACCAGCCCTTGAAAGGGCCTTTTGTGGGGCATGCCCCAAAGAATTCAGCTCTTTTGCATTCAACAAATACAATCCCCCCCCCCCCCATTACAACCCACCACCCACATACCCCTATTCTAAACCCACCCAAACCCCCCTTAAAAAAGCCTAACACTACCCCCCGAAGATCTCCCTACCTTGTCTTCACCACACCGGGCCGAACTCCTGATCCGATCCGGGCGATGTCGTCCTCCAAGCGGCAAAGAAGAATTCTTCCTCCGGCGATGTCATCCTCCAAGCGGC
Organism: Bombina bombina; assembly: GCF_027579735.1. Classification (NCBI taxonomy): domain Eukaryota; kingdom Metazoa; phylum Chordata; class Amphibia; order Anura; family Bombinatoridae; genus Bombina; species Bombina bombina. The sequence continues at coordinate 340,578,807 of NC_069506.1, forward strand.
AAAGAAGAATTCTTCCTCCGGCGACGTCTTCCTCCAAGCGGCAGCAAAGTCTTCATTCTTCCGGCGGCATCTTCAATCTTCTTTCTTCGCTCCGCCGCCGCGGAGCATCCATCCAGGCCGACGACTGAACGACGAATGAGGTACCTTTAAATGACGTCATCCAAGATGGCGTCCGCCGAATTCCGATTGGCTGATAGGATTCTATCAGCCAATCGGAATTAAGTTAAAAAAATCTGATTGGCTGATTGAATCAGCCAATCCGATTCAAGTTCAATCCGATTGGCTGATCCAATCAGCCAATCAGATTGAGCTTGCATTCTATTGGCTGTTCCGATCAGCCAATAGAATGCGAGCTCAATCTGATTGGATCAGCCAATCGGATTGAACTTGAATCTGATTGGCTGATTCAATCAGCCAATCAGATTTTTTTAACTTAATTCCGATTGGCTGATAGAATCCTATCAGCCAATCGGAATTCGGCGGACGCCATCTTGGATGACGTCATTTAAAGGTACCTCATTCCAAGTTCAGCAGTCGGCCGGGATGGATGCTCCGCGGTGGCGGAGCGAAGAAAGAAGATTGAAGATGCCGCCGGAAAAATGAAGACTTTGCTGCCGCTTGGAGGAAGACATCGTCGGAGGAAGAATTCTTCTTTGCCGCTTGGAGGATGACATCGCTGGAGGAAGAATTCTTCTTTGCCGCTTGGAGGACGACATCGCCCGGATCGGATCAGGAGTTCGGCCCGGTGTGGTGAAGACAAGGTAGGGAGATCTTCAGGGGGGTAGTGTTAGGCTTTTTTAAGGGGGGTTTGGGTGGGTTTAGAATAGGGGTATGTGGGTGGTGGGTTGTAATGGGGGGGGGAGATTGTATTTGTTGAATGCAAAAGAGCTGAATTCTTTGGGGCATGCCCCACAAAAGGCCCTTTTAAGGGCTGGTAAGGTAAAGAGCTTTGAAATTTGTTTAATTTAGAATAGGGCAGGGAATTTTTGTTATTTTGGGGGTTTATTATTTTATTAGGGGGCTTAGAATAGGTGTAATTAGCTTAAAAATCTTGTAATCTTTTTTTTATTTTTTGTAATTTAGTTTAGTTAATTTAATTGTATTTTTAGATAGATGTTTGTAGTTTATTAAATTTATTGATAGTGTAGGTGTATTTGTAACTTAGGTTAGGATTTATTTTACAGGTAATTGGGTAATTATTTTAACTAGGTAGATATTAAATAGTTAATAACTATTTAATATCTATTATACCTAGTTAAAATAATTAACTATTTACCTGTAAAATAAATATTAACCCTAACATAGCTACAATGTAATTATTAAATTATATTGTAGCTATCTTAGGGTTTATTTTATAGGTAAGTATTTAGATTTAAATAGGTATATTTTAGTTTATAAATGAATTAGATTAATTTAATATAAATTTAGTTAGGGTTAGATAGAGTTAATATAGTTCATATAAATACTATAGTAACTATATTAACCCTAATATAATTAGGGTTAATATAGTTAATATATATAATGTAATACCTATATTAACTATAATATACTTAGGGTTAATATAGATAATATAGCTGGCGGCGGGGTAGGTAGATTAAATTAGGGGTTAATCATTTTAATAGAGATGGCGGCGGTGTAAGGGGCTTACATTAGGGGTTAATAATTTTAATATAGATGGCGGCGGTGTAAGGGGCTTACATTAGGGGTTAATAATTTTAATATAGATGGCGGCGGTGTTAGGGGCTCACTTTAGGGGGTTATAGGTATAATATAGCTGGCGGCGGGGTACGGGAGCGGCGGTTTAGGGGTTAATAACTTTATTAGGTTGCGGCGGGGTAAAGGAGCGGCGGTTTAGGGGTTAATAGCTTTTTTATTGTTAGGCTAGTGAGGGGGGATAGCGGATAGAGGGTTAGACGTGTCGGGCTATGTTAGGGAGGCGTGTTAGACAGTGCGGGCTATGTTAGGGAGGCGTGTTAGACAGTGCGGGTGTTTTAAACTTTAGTCAGGTTTTATAGGCGCCGGCAGATTCTAACGTGCCGCAAGTCACTGGCGACGCCAGAAATTTGTACTTACGCAGATTTCTGGACATCGCTGGTTTGTGAGACTTACGGCACGTTAGCATCTGACGGCGACTTATATGGGATGGCTCGAGTTGCGAGCTGAAACTGCGGGCGACGCCGGTCTCCTCGCTTGCGCCGCAAACTGCGATCGATATCGGATCGCGCCCCTGGTTTATATTACCTATTTTGTACTTGTGATTGGAGAGTGCAAAAATGTTAACACTATTGTTTCCTAACATCACTTGAGTGCAATCCAGAGCGCTTTTATTTTTACGCTCATATTAAAGTTAAAAGTAATATTTTTTAGGGCTAGATTACAAGTGGCGCTAGAGTTAAATTTTTTGCGTTAGTCGGGTTGTAAATAACACAAAAAAATGAGCGGTATCAAACTCTACATATCGCTTCCATTAGAAGTTACTGAAAAACCTTCTCCCTTCTCTTGTTGTGCGACATCAATAGACATCAATGGGGAGCAAGTGTTAGAACAAATCTAACACCTGCGATCGCGAAATGGAGAATGCCGTAACGCAATCCCCATCGATGTCTATGAGCAAAAGAAAGTTATGTTAAAACCTAACACCCTAACATAAAACCCTAATCAAAATACTCCTAACCCGCCGCCCCCAACATCGCCAACACTAAATAAAGTTATTAACCCCTAAACCGCTGGCCCCCCATCTACTACTATAATAAACATATTAACCCCTAAACCACCGCCCCTGACATCGACGGCACTAAATAAACATATTAACCCCTAAACAGCCGACCCTCAACATCGCCAACACGAAAATAAAGTATTAACCCCTAAACCGCCGCTCCCCCACATTGCAAGGACTAAACTAAACCTTTTAACTCCTAAACCACCGGCCCCCCCACATCGCAAATCACTAAATTAAACTATTAACCCCTAAACCTAACTGTCCCCTATACTTTAAATAAAACTTACAATATAACTTTCTTTAAACAAATAAAAACTTACCTGTGAAATAAAAAAAACTAAGATTAAACTATAAATAAATGTAACATAACTATTTTAGAAAAAGAAAATAAACTACAAATAAAAAAGTAAAAAAAATTACAAGATTAAAAAAACTAACACTACGAAAAAAAAATAAAACCTAAATTATAAATTGAAAAAACCTAACACTACGAAAAAATTAAAAAATCTAACATTACCAAAGTAAAACGCTAAAATTACGAAAAATAAAAAAACACTAAGATTACAAAAAATGATAAACGAAATTATCCAAAATAATAAAAATTAAACCTCATCTAATAGCCCTATAAAAACAAAAAAGCCACCCCAAAATAAAAACACCCCCTAACCTAACAATAAACTACCAATAGCCCTTAAAAGGGCCTTTTAGAGGGCATTGCCCTAAGTTAAACAGCTCTTTTACATTAGAAAATTAGAAAGTCCCCCTAACAGTAAACCCCCCACCCAACCAAACCCCAAAATAAAAGAACCTAAGTCTAAAAATACCTAAGCTACCCATTGCCCGTAAAGAGGCATTTGTATGGGCATTGCACTTAAAAGAACATTCAACTCTTTTACTGCTCATTACAATGAAAAAGCCCTAATTAGGGGGGCGGAGCTAGCCAGCTGAGGAGATGGCGGCTTTTGTGTGAGCTCTGAGCCCAATCTATGTGAGAATGTCCTAGGCAATAGCCGACTCGCTACCTGGAGCATCAAAGCTATCACACTTAGCTGCAAATACCTAACCCACATTCTGGTCCTAGAGACAGAATTTAAAGGTGAAACAGGTCCCATCAGCCCCTCTTCATGAACAGCCGATATTCCAGGCCCAGACACAATCCTGTTAACTGCAGCAGAGGACTCACCAGCCTACAAGTGGCAGTTATGCCCACATGAGGTAAAAATAGACCACAAGGCAAAACGCCAACAACTTAACGGGAATGACTGTATACTCACACAGCAACCACGCAGGTCATAGCCGCATCACAAACCGCCATTACGACATGTTATAGTCAAGCAGTAATATATTAAGGGGGCAAATAAAAGAGTCCACCTGAGCAACTACCGTCCAGCCGAATAATATGCTACATTTACAAACCCGGGCTGTCTAGCAGCTGACAGAACAGCTTAGCAAAGGTCCCGATGTAGGCCGCAACCACACCACATAGTAGCTGCGCAACGCACTGAGAGGAAACATAACTCAGAAGGGGACACACCTCTGACTTACAGCACATATGCCTATGCCTACATTATCTTGGTTTGGCTGAAACAGGCTGGAACAGTCTCATTTAAATATAACCTAACTCTGAATGTTATACTGAACTTTCAACAACCTAATCCATGTCACTCAATACATATATAGGATAATCAATTATCCCTGGTTTCTCCAGGGAGGGACTTTGGTAGATATACTCAACTTGGCAGAAATATTACACCGTCCTAAAAATCAGTTACTGGAAAGCATTACGTAACTAATGGTGACTTGGACATAATAATAACTGTAACCACAACACCACTAGAACCTGATCAGTCCCCATACGGTCACTCTGGGAGACCCTGATCCTACCCAAAGACCCATACTCAGGCTAAACTCATAAGACGTGCTATATCCTCTATCAAGCAAGGGCAGCAGCAATACTAAGCTACGCCATATACTGAGCTAAATACAAAATAACTCATAGTTCATTCCTAACAAGCTCCACAATGTCTCCTAAAAAGCTTAATAAAGGAGGGAAAACTTCTAAACAACAGAAAGGCCCAATACCCTCAGTTAACAATTTTTTTAAAATAATTGGAGCCAAGAACCTAGGGCACAAATGTGACAGACCAAGTAGTTCAATCCTCATACCAAAGTTCATCGGAATCTGACACAGACAGGCTGCTGGAACCATAACCATACACACTGCACTGTTTGAGTCAATTCCCTCAAAAAATGACTTTTCTTCTTTAATCTCACAGGTTAAACAATGCATAAGAGAGGAGATTGCAGACATTAAAAAAGAGTTTACCGACATAGGTCATAGAGTGGAATCACTAGAAGAGGGCCAGGACGCTCACACCTCAGATCTACACGATCTACTTCAGAAGCAAAATTCTACCATCTATGAGCTGGAGGATAAAGTGGATGATGCAGAGAATAGAAATCGATGTAACAATATACGGATAAGAGGGATTCCGGAGGCCATCCCTCCTCCTGATCTCGAACAATATCTGCAGGATCTCTGAAAAAAGAAGATTCCCCATCAAAAATAGAGATCGATAGAGCCCACAGGGCACTACGCCCCAAACCTGTTGATGGGCAACCCCAGAGAGATGTTATAGTCTGCATTGCAAGCCTGTAAAGGAGGAGATAATGAAGCTAGCAAGAGAGCAGCAACCTATCAAATATGAAAATTCAAATATCCAGATTTTGACTGACCTTTCACAAAGGACTTTACAAAAAAGTAAAGATCTCAAACCACTCACAACCCCCATAAGAAGCAAGAATATTCCATACAGGTGGGAGTTCCCTTTCCATCTGATCATCATCTGGTAAGGCAGGCGTCTCTCTTGTTCATCACCCAAAGAAATCCCTTCAGTCTGCAAAGAGCTCGACATCCAGCCCCCGATATGGGAAGTAGACTCGGCAAGCAAGCAACATCCTCTCAATTACCTCAGAGAAAAGAATGGCAACAAATTCAATAAAGGAAATCACGAAGACAAAACCCTACCTCTCAGCACACTTAAGCGGAGAAAGGATGAGAGCCTCTTCAATCCTGTTCCTCCTGTTCCAAGTCACTTCAAGATGTTCTGTCCCACTTAGAGCTTGGAGTAGTCTCCGCCATATGGAGATTTGATACCTGATCTCTGGGTGTCTAAATGGGGGGCAGTTTTGGCCTCTTAGATAAGTTTGATTCGTTGTACCTCATTAGTCCTCTATAGCATGATCCTGGGCTCCTTGATACAAAGGGGTCATAATAATGACTGAGTCAGAGGACAGAAGTTTTGAATGTTATCTGTTAATAAATAATTCTTGTTCTCACTTAGATGGGAGTATTTCTCCCTTATATTTCGTAATATTTTTGATATTTATTGTTTGAAATGTAAGTTTCACAATTTTCTTATTCCTTTCCTATGGCTAGATTACGAGTTTTGCTAACTTGCACGTTATTCTCACCAGTCACTTTCCTACAGCGCTGGTATTACAGGTTTTTACAAACCCGGAGTTAAATGGCAAGAAGTGAGCGTAGAGCAAAATTGAGCTCCATATAGCACTCCAATACCAGCGCTGCTTAAGTCAGCGGTGAGCTGGTTGTACGTGCTCGTGCACGATTTCCCCGTAGACATCAATGGGGAGAGCCAGCTGAAAAAAAGTCTAACACCTGCAAAAAAGCAGCGTAAAGCTCCGTAACACAGCCCCATTGATTCCTATGGGGAAACACATTTTATGTTTACACCTAACACCCTAACATGAACCCTGAGTCTAAACACCCTTAATCTTACACTTATTAACCCCTAATCTGCCGCCCCTGACATCGCCGACACCTACATTATACTTATTAACCCCTAATCTGCCGCTCCGGACATCGCCGACACCTACATTATACTTATTAACCCCTAATCTGCCGCTCCGGACATCGCCGACACCTACATTATACTTATTAACCCCTAATCTGCCGCTCCGGACATCGCCGACACCTACATTATACTTATTAACCCCTAATCTGCCGCTCCGGACATCGCCGCCACCTACATTATACTTATGAACCCCTAATCTGCTGCCCCCAACATTGCCGATACCTACATTATATTTATTAACCCCCAATCTGCTGCCCACAACATCGCCGACACCTACATAATGTTATTACCCCTAATCTGCCGCCCCCAACGTCGCCGCCACTATAAAAAACTAATTAACCCCGATACTGCCATACTCCCACATCGCAAACACTAGTTAAATATTATTAACCCCTAATCTGCCATTCCTAACATCGCCGCCACCTACCTACATTTATTAACCACTAATCTGCCGCCCCAACATATTATATTTATTAACCCCTAAACCTAACACCCACTAACTTAAATATAATTACAATAAATCTAAATAAAACCTACAATTATTTCCTAAGTTATTCCTATTTAAAACTAAATACTTACCTGTAAAATAAACCCTAAGCTAGCTACAATATAACTAATAGTTACATTGTAGCTAGCTTAGGGTTTATTTTTATTTCACAGGCAACTTTGTATTTATTTTAACTAGATACAATAGTTACTAAATAGTTATTAACTATTTACTAACTACCTAGCTAAAATAAATACAAATTGACCTGTAAAATAAAACCTAATCTGTCTAACACTAACACCTAACCTAACCCTACAATTAAATAAATTCAAAACAATTAGCTAAATTAAAAAAAAAAAAAACACTAAATTACAGAAAATGAAAAACAAATTACAAGATATTTAAACTAATTACACCTAATCTAATAGCCCTATCAAAATTAAAAAGCCCACCCAAAATAAAAAAAAACCCTAGCCTAAACTAAACTACCAATAGCCCTTAAAAGGGCCTTTTGTGGGGCATAGCTCTTAGCTCTATTGCGGCCCAAAGCCCTAACCTAAAAATAAAACCCACCCAATAAACCCTTAAAAAATCCTAACACAGGGGCGGAGCCAACAGCTAAGCAGAGAAGACGTATTTCAGAGAGCTCCTGCTGAAGCGTCTATAAAACAACAGCAAATTGCAGCATTTTTAATGTAATTTGCCCCAAAAACTTACTTCTGACCAAGCAGGACTGTCTTTACACTAATTGAAAGTTACTTTGCTGAATTTATACATCAGCCTTTTACCATACTAGACTTCTATATCTGGATTACACGCAGGTCTATGAGGCCTACTAAAGCTACGGATGTAATAGATTAACTAATGGATGTATGCCCTAAATACGTTTGATACCTCCACTATCCTATTACAGACATCTAGCTCCTTCCTAACATCTCACAAGTTACAAAAATCTATTTTATTGCTTTGGTAGCCTGAAGTCTTGCACACTCGGTTTACGGAAGCCATGCTGTGAGAAACGCCATCTTGCAAGAGTTACCTCCCAGTTACATGCTTATTTCGCCAGCAATACACTGTCAACTTTAACGCCTCACCATGGAGGATCTTTATATTGAACTGAGAGCTATGCTGCAGAGCTTGGATCTCCAGATGACATCTCAGTTCCACAGCCTATGGTCTGTGATCAGAAGCGATCAGAGAAGTAAGGAGATGTCCGCTGCTGAATTGGCTGAGACTAAGGATATTACACGGGTGCTTCCAAGATCAAGTGCCGTGCAACAAGAGGAGATGGTAGCGCCGATAATCCAAGCGCCTATACCTCGACCTCCCTTGCCTCAGAAGAGTTTGACTCCCTAAAGGAAAGTGAACTGAGCGGTATAGCTGTAGATGAACAGCTGCTAGTGGGGGCAGATGAGGTTGGCTGTCCGACGTTGCAACAGGATCTACATGGGGACTTGGTGTCAACTGGGACCCCTCTAACACTACAGATACTAAGTCCAGTGTGCATGACAGTGACTCAGTATTCAGAAGCCTGCTCGCTCCTAATGGGTAATCATGGGAATCGCTACAGCGTGAGAAGCTGGACATTTACTTATTGGGACTCTTTGCTATATGACAATATCAGCAGACAGCTTACATCAGTACAGGACATGCCCTGTTTCCTATTGATTCCTATTCTGCACCTGTCGTGTTACTTGCGAGATGAGTCACGGTTTAACGTTGATGGTGTGGGCTAAGTAAAACTCCTACCCGGGCTTCCATTAGATATCTGAAGCTGCGGGTCTGATTTAAGGGCTTAGCTGGATAATCGTCTGACAACCCACAAGCCGTTTGTTAAGATATTAACTGCTCTGGTTACTACTAATATCTGCTTATCTTGTATTGGGACGTGTTGTTGTATACAAGGGGGACTAAACGTTTTATTTCACTGGTTCACTGTTATGCTCTCCTGAAGGGCTTAGTTTACTTTCAACAGGATGCAAGATGATATGATCTGCTTTGATATGTAGAAGCTATGTCTCCCCATGCTGTTTTTCTCTGCCCATACTATATTTATAGGAATTGCCTATTGTACATGACGGGATGCCAGAGAAATTTTCTATTGGTTCTCTCACTCTAGACTAAATATTACAAAATGTGGTTTAACCAATACTTATATGTGATACCGTATTACTAGTGGAAAGGAGACATCTAGATACTACCTAGCTAATGTTAGTTTATTTAAAGATGCACTCCCTTATGGGAAAATTTAAGCATAGGTCATTATAGGGATATAACATATGGAGTTCTCTTAGCTACAGCAGTTTTTTTATAGCATTAAGCTCCTTAAGACTTTCTACTGAGAATTTAGTTTCATTCCCTAATCAGGGCACCTTACTTTTGTATTAGACTTAATGATCAAACTAATCTTTTAGCTAAAGTTATTCAACAACAGTTTATTGTGGTTATATCTCTGTTCTACATCAATGTTAATCCCATCCATATGACTCGTATCAATGTTCTCTGTTATTTACTAATATGATATCTTCTATGAGTCATATGTCCTGTTACCCCTTAACTGTTGCATGTCCTTATGTTTTTATAGTTCACGCACAGGGTAATTGCTTACAGTATAAGTCTCAGAGAGATACATGTTCATTACTCTAAGTACCATAACTATGATGGTATTACAGTTGCTAACTTGCTATATGAGTTGATTCTGATATTACACCTGCTTCTAAGCCTAGTCTTCACATTTGTTGTTGTATAGTGTTTTGCTATACTGTTTGCATATCTGTATACGTTCATATTAGTGTAGTAGTGTTGCAATTTTCATAGCTGAAGGCTTATTTCTACCTATTATAATGTATACCCCAAGTATTTAATTCCTATTTCTGCCCTAGATTACCCCCCAATATTACAGTCAACATGTGGCCTAGGCTTTAGAAAATACTAGTCATTTGACTGTGCTAATGTCATAGCTATCTTCCAACTACTATTCACTCTGGCAGTGGTATCTATTACTTCGGGGTTTAGAAGATAGTACAATGATCACCTCATCCCATATTTTCTATAAGTTATTGACTCCCCTCAGTAGTATAATTCATGATCCTTCCAGCCAAAAGCCTGCATATATGGTAATAACCCCCCGATCATATAATTTTTCTTATATGCCCTTATATTCCTAGATGCCACATGTCACATGTTCTATATTGACTCTCTGATTTACCCCTAATTCTCTAATGACTATCTTAGAAATCCCATTACATTTCTTTTGTCACCCTTACCTATGGCTCCACTCCCCCACACTCCCCCATATTTAACAAGCGGTGCTTACCCGCTGAACTCCCCCCCCCCCCCCCCTTATATTTTTGAAACTAAAAATTTCAGTTGATAATTTACTCCTTACATCATATGTATAGGTCCATAAGTGACCACTCCATTTGCTATTTTTCCTCTAGACTACATTTGCTTTTCCTGGTCCAAATGTGGCCATTTGCGCTTTTGAGGAAATAATTGAAGAATATATAAAAAAAAAAAAAAAAAAAAAAAATAGAGGTTCCTAATATATACCTAGCTTAATACTACATTGTTATCTCATGTATAAGAATAACTATTGTAAATGTGACACCGATTTTGTTTTTGCTGTGTGGTATTTTATACTTATTGTACTCATTAGCATAACCTCAATTAAAAACCTTTTAAAAAAAAAAAAATCCTAACACTAACCCCCGAAGATCCACTTACCGGGAGAAGTCTTCATCCAAGCGGCAAGATGTCCTCAGCAAAGCCAGCAGAAGTGGTCCTCCAGACGGGCAGAAGTGGTCCTCCAGATAAGCAGAAGTCTTCATCCAGACGGCATCTTCTATCTTCATCCTTCCGACGCGGAGTGGCTCCATCTTTAAGACATCTGGCGCGGAGCATCCTCTTCAATCGACGGCTTCTTGCTGAATGAAAGGTACCTTTAAATGACATCATCCAAGAGGGCGTCCCTTGGATTCCGATTGGCTGATAGAATTCTATCAGCCAATCAGAATTAAGGTTGAAAAAATCTTATTGGCTGATGCAATCAGCCAATAGGATTGAGCTCACATTTTATTGGCTGATTGGAGCAGCCAATAGAATGCGAGCTCAATCCTATTGGCTGATTGCATCAGCCAATAGGATTTTCTCAACCTTAATTCCAATTGGCTGATAGAATTCTATCAGCCAATTGGAATCTAAGGGACACCATCTTGGATGACGTCACTTAAAGGTACCTTCATTCATCAGGTATTCGTCGTTGGAAGAGGATGCTCTGCCCTGGATGTCTTGAAGATGGACCCACTCCGCATCGGATGGATGAAGATAGAAGATGCCGTCTGGATGAAGACTTCTGCCCGTCTGGAGGACCACTTCTGCCTGTCTGGAGGACCACTTCTGCCGACTACGTTGAGGACATCTTGCCACTTGGATGAAGACTTCTCCCGGTAAATTGATCTTCGGGGGTTAGTGTTAGGATTTTTTAAGGGTGTATTGGGTGGGTTTTATTTTTAGTTTAGGGCTTTGGGCTGCAATAGAGCTAAATGCCCTTTTAAGGGCAATGCTCATACAAATGCCCTTTTCAGGGCAATGGGGAGCTTAGGTTTTTTAGATAGGGTTTTATTGGGGGGGTTGGTTGTGTGGGTGGTGGGTTTTACTGTTGGGGGGGTGTTTGCATTTTTTTTACAGGTAAAAGAGCTGATTTTTTTGGGGGCAATGCCCCGCAAAAGGCCCTTTTAAGGGCTATTGGTAGTTTAGTTTAGGCTAGGGTTTTTTTTTTTAATTTTGGGTGGGCTATTAGATTAGGTGTAAATAGTTTATCTTGTAATTTGTTTTTTTATTTTCTGTAATTTAGTGTTTGTTTGTTTTTGTAATTTAGCTAATTGTTTTGAATTTAGTTCATTGTATTTAATTTAGGGAATTTATTTAATTGTAGGGTTAGGTTAGGTGTTAGACAGATTAGGTTTTATTTTACAGGTCAATTTGTATTTATTTTAGCTAGGTAGTTAGTAAATAGTTAATAACTATTTACTAACTATTCTACCTAGTTAAAATAAATACAAACTTGCCTGTAAAATAAAAATAAACCCTAATTTAGCTACAATGTAACTATTAGTTATATTGTAGCTAGTTTAGGGTTTATTTTACAGGTAAGTATTTAGTTTTAAATAGGAATTATTTAGTTATTAATAGTAATTTTTATTTAGATTTATTTTAATTATATTTAAGTTAGGGGGTGTTAGGGTTAGGGTTAGACTTAGATTTAGGGGTTAATAAATTTAATATAGTGGCGGCGACGTTGAGGGCGGCAATTTAGGGTTTAATAAATTTAGGTAGGTGGCGGCGATGTTAGGGACAGCAGATTAGGGGTTAATAGTATTTAACTAATGTTTGCGAGTCGTGAGTGTGGCGGTTTAGGGGTTAATATGTTTATTATAGTGGCGGCCATGTCGGGAGCGGCAGATTAGGGGTTAATATTTTTATTTTAGTGTTTGCAATGCGGGAGGGCCTTGGTTTAGGGGTTAATAGGTAGTTTATGGGTGTTAGTGTACTTTTTAGCACTTTAGTTATGAGTTTTATGCTACAGTGTTTTAGTGTAAAACTCATAACTACTGACTTTAAAATGCGGTACGAATATTGATGGGATAGGGTGTACTGCTCACTTTTTGGCCTCCCAGGACAAGTTCGTAATACCAGCGCTATGGAATTCCCATAGAAAAAAAGACTATACGCAATTTGCGTAAATTGATTTGCGGTAAGGCCAAAAAAGTGTGCGGTGCCCCATAATCTGCAAGACTCGTAATACCAGTGGCAGTAAAAAAAGCAGCGTTATGAGGCTTAACGCTGCCTTTTCACTATAACGCAAAACTCGTAATCTAGCCGCTAGTTTCTTACTCTTTCCTTCCTATTTCCTACTTCGGGTACTCGAACCATAGGGCCGAAGAATCTGTCAGCGATCAAATGGTTGATTTACAAGCTTGAAAGAACCCCAACATGAGTAAGTACACTCCACAAGACATAACTATCATTACACAAAATGCTAAAGGTCTAAACTGCCACAATAAAAGGAGACTAGCTATCCTGGACCTCCAAAAAAAAAAAAAGGAGGACATATATTAATGATCCAAGAAATCCACTTTAAATCTAATAGCATCCCCAGGTATTTCTCCCCTCACTACCCTCAACACTTCCACAGCACCAACCCACACAAAAAGATAAATGGGGTGAGCATACTGATTCACAAATCGTTACCTTTCACCAAAACACATATAGATACAGACAAAGAAGGCAGATATTTATGCTTAAGAGTCTTACTGTTTGGCAAACCAGTCACCATAGTGAACTTATACGCACCCAACAAACATCAAGAAGCATTAATCTCATCTGTCTCTAAATCAATAATAAAAGAATCCAAAGGCTCTCTGATGGTAGCAGGATACCCCCTAAATCCATCAGTAGACTGTACTAACCAAGACACTAGAACTAGAATCCCCCACCTTAAAAAAATTTGGCAAAATCGCAAACTCCTAAGCTTGAATGATGCCTGGAGATTTATGAACCCCCAAAAATTAGATTTCACCTTTTTCTCATATCCCAGACGAAATTACTCTAGGCTAGACTACATCCTAGTGGACTATCTAGTATTATCCCACATCCAACACTCAACCATAAAAACATACCACATGGTCCTATCATTCCTTGGTAGCATGCACTATAAAATGGCCCTCAGCTCCCTTCAAACCTTTTCACTGGAGGCTATATGAGTCCCTCTTCCATGATAAAGCTCAGATAAAACTTTTTGCCAAACATATTAAATCATACTTTCTCACGAATAACACTCCAGAGATGGATGTAACCACAACATGGGAAGCACACAAAAGTACTTTAAGAGGAAAATTCATCAAAGCAAAAGCACAGATAGTAGAAAAAAAAATAGGGAGGAACTAGAGGCTCTAACTAAAGACATCATGGACCTAGATTACACACATAAAATAAACCCGGAAAACATCACCATACTAGATCAACTTAATGACAAGAGAAACAAAATGAATACTTTACTGCAACATAAAGTGCAGAAGCAAATGTTACATTTATAATAAAATTATTACAGAGAGGGAAACATCTTAGCAAAATCTCTAAGAAAAACACAACATAAATCATACATACACTTAATTAAAACTCATGGAGGGAAACAGCTAGAAGATTCCAAAGATATAGCTGAATTTTATCACAAACTTTATAATCTATTCCCAAACATAAATTCCAACTCCCATACACAAACATGCAAACAATTTTTAAAGCTTTCCCCGGTCCCACAACTACCTGCTGACCAACGTGACTACTTAGATATTCTTATCCACAGACGCTGAAAAGGCTTTTGACAGACTTGACTGGACATACCTACTAGAGACACGACACTTTAATTTCCCAAGACTTATTTATACAAAGAATATTTTCCTTATACTCAAATCCCACAGCACAAATTAGGGTCAATGGCATCCTTTCACTTCTATACATGACCTCTTCATCTCCCGCTCCCTCAACCTTCTGGCCCTAACAGAAACCTGGCTCTCTCCCCTAGACACAGCATCCACTGCTGCTCTGTCACATGGGGGTCTCCACTTCAGCCACACTCCTAGGTCTGGTAACAGACAAGGAGGTGGTGTAGGTATTTTACTTTCCTCTCGTTGCACCTTCCAACAAATACATCCTATCTCTTCCCTCACTTTTCCCTCATTCGAAACCCACATGATTCGCTTATTCTCCCCTCTCTCTGTACATGTTGCAGTCATATACCGACCCCCTGGCTCCGCAACTCAATTTCTAGATCACTTGGCTGCCTGGCTACCCTATTTCCTTTCCTCAGACACCCCTGCCCTCATTCTTGGCGACTTCAACATCCCCCTTAACAATCCCACTGCCTCATCTGCTAAACAACTTCTGCAACTCACTTCCTCTTTCGGTCTGTCACAATGGACTGATTCTCCCACTCACAAAGATGGTCACTCTCTTGACCTGATCTTTAGCTATCGATGCACTCTCTCAAACTTCTCAAACTCCCCTTTTACTCTTTCTGACCACCATCTCCTTACCTGCAACATGTCATCCCTTCCTACAACTCTCCCACCTTCTACTCCTCACACCAAACTTCACAGAAGCATTAGGTCTTTAGATCAGCAACAACTTGCTAATTCCCTTAAACCGCTCCTCTCATCCTTCTCCTCCTTTTCCTGCCCTGAACAATCTGCCACTATAATTCCACCCTTATATCCGTCCTTGACAATCTCGCCCCTCTTACCACTGCTCAGAAATCACACACTCATCCCCAGCCCTGGCATACTCCTTTGACACGGTACCTAAGCAGATGTTCCCGTACTGCTGAACGGCATTGGAGATTCAGCCGATTTTCTTCATTACAAATTCATCTTGAACTCCTACTACTCTGCCCTTAATCTCCACAAGCAACACTACTTCTCTAATCTTATCTATAATCTTTCTTCAAACCCAAAACGTCTGTTCTCCACTTTCAATACTCTCCTCCGCCCTCCCACACTTCCTAATACAACTTCTCTGTCAGCTCAAGACTTTGCCAGTCACTTCATTAACAAAATTAACTCCATCAGACATGAAATCAGCTCAACACAATTCCATTCTCTCCCCCCCTCAAACACTCTCACTCAAACACAACCCTCATAACCTGAAACTTAGTTCATTCTCCCCTGTTACTGAGGAAGAAGTTTCAGCACTTATACTGCGCTCTCACCTCACTACCTGTCCCCTTGACCCTATCCACTCACAGCTGCTCCCCTCTCTCTCTGCTACCCTTACCCCTATACTAACACACATTTTCAACCTCTCCCTCAGCACTGGTACATTTCCCTCATCGATGAAACATGCACTGGTCACACCTATCCTCAAAAAACCTTCCCTTGATCCTACCTCCCCATCCAACTACCGCCCTATTTCCCTCCTCCCTCTTGCTTCAAAGCTTCTCGAAAAACTAGTATATGCACGCCTATCCCATTTCCTTACGTTAAACTCCCTTCTTGACCCGCTGCAATCTGGATTTCGTCCCTATCACTCCACAGAGACAGCTATTGTTAAGGTCACCAATGACCTACTTACAGCTAAATCAAAAGGCCACTTCTCTCTGCTTATCCTCCTTGATCAGTCCGCAGCCTTTGACACTGTTGACCACCCTCTTTTGCTCAAAACCCTCCAATCCTTCGGCATCTGTGACACAGCCCTTTCGTGGATCTCTTCCTACCTGTCAAACCGTACCTTCAGTGTAGCCTTCTCTGGGGCCTCCTCTGCCCCGTCACCACTTTCTGTCGGAGTAATGCAAGGCTCTGTCCTCGGTCCCCTTCTCTTCTCAATCTATACGTCATCACTAGGTTCCCTAATTAAGTCCCACGGTTTCCAATATCATTTTTATGCCGATGACACCCAAATCTACTTCTCTGCACCAGAACTATCTCCTTCCATGCTAACCCGTGCCACTAACTGTCTCTCACATCTCCTCCTGGATGTCCTCTCACTACCTCAAGCTAAATCTCTCCAAAACTGAGCTCCTCATTTTCCCCCCTTCTTCCAAAATCTCCACCCCCAATATCTTTATAACTGTCGCCAACTCCATCATTACCCCTACCCCGCATGCCCAATGTCTCTGGGTCACATTTGACTCAGATCTTTCCTTCACTCCTCACATTCAGTCCTTGGCTACAGCCTGCCGCTTCCACCTTAAAAACATCTCTAAAATTAGACAGTTCCTTACACAAGACACAACTAAGATTTTAATCCACTCTCTCATTCTTTCCCGCCTTGATTACTGCAACTCTGTCCTCTCTGGTCTCCCCACCTGCCGCCTAGCTCCTTTACAATCCATAATGAATGCCTCTGCCAGACTCATCTTCCTTACACGTCGCTCTTCATCTGCTGCACCTCTCTGCCAATCCCTTCACTGGCTTCCTCTTGCCTCTAGGATCAAACACAAA
Organism: Bombina bombina; assembly: GCF_027579735.1. Lineage (NCBI taxonomy): Eukaryota > Metazoa > Chordata > Amphibia > Anura > Bombinatoridae > Bombina > Bombina bombina. The sequence continues at coordinate 340,595,883 of NC_069506.1, forward strand.
ACTCTCACTCTTACATACAAAGCCCTCAACTGCACTGCTCCCCCCTACATCTCAGATCTTGTCTCCAGATACTCTCCCTCCCGTCCCCTTCGCTCTGCTCATGACCTCCTACTCTCCTCCTCTCTTGTCACCTCATCACACTCCCGTTTACAGGACTTCTCCAGACTGGCTCCCATCTTGTGGAACTCTCTGCCTCGCTCCACAAGACTCTCTTCTAGTTTTAAAAGCTTCAAGTGCTCCCGAAAGACTCTACTGTTCAGGGACGCATACAACCTACGCTAACCTTTCCTAATACCAGTTCCTCTCCTCCACTGCAATCCCCTGAACCCACTTAGCATGTAAGCCTAAAAGTCCAGCTGTTTGTAGATCACCTTCGTAAGAGCTGACTACAACAGTGCAACTCTTGGCAGGGCCCTCTACCCTATAATTGTTTTGTTGTACTCCCCCTTTGTTTATAGCGCTGCGGAATCTGTTGGCACTCTACAAATAACGGATAATAATAATAAAATCCTTTCAGACTTATTCAAAATAAGAAATGGATCCAGGCAGGGCTGCCTCCTCTTCCCACTTCTTTTCATCCTTTCACTAGATCAATTGGCTACTAGAATAAGATTAAACACATATATTCAGGGAATAAAATTAGATAACCAAATGCACAAACTTGCGATTTTCGCAGATGACATACTCCTGACACTCACAAATTCTAATGAATCTTTAAGTAATGCTCTTCTTGAATTATCTCAATTTAGTCAAGTATCAAATTTTTTGATAAACTTAACCAAATCAGAATACCTACCCATTAATCTACCACAACAAACTCTGGACGAAATCAAATCCTCTAACACTCTTAAACCACAAACCTAATACCTGAAAAATGTGGGTATACAAATTACCCCAAACAAAATGGTTCTTTGTATACTTAATTATGGATCCTTAATAACAGAGTTCCAAGATCCCTAGATCTATATCCTGGCCTGGGAGGATATAAGCAGTCAAAATGGTACTGCTACCAAAAGCACTGTATATACTTCAGACGGTTCCAATCCCGGGCATCCTAAAAGAATTAGATACCCTGCAAAAAATTATAAATGATTATATTTGGCATTGAAGACCACCGCGCATTATTAAAAATACGATATAACAATTACCCAAGGAGGGAGGTTTGGGGGTTCCACATCTCCGCTCATGCAAGTTAGCCATCTCCCTACAGAGAATAGCAGATTGGTGTAGATATGACTCAGTACATTCCAAGTGCTGGGTTCAGCTAGAGTCTTCCATGGCTATTACCCCAAACTTGGGTGGAGCCTGTTGGAACCCGACCTTTTTCAATAAACATTACATATAATCCTTCTTTATTACCAATGAAACCTGGTCAGACTGGAGATTGCTCCCTAAATCGCCCAACAAAATCAACACAAATTACTCCCCTCTTACCACATTACTACATAACTCAGATTTCCTTCCTGGACTTCATCAGATGGTTGTGTCGTCCTCAGGACTCAGGGAACTACTTCCCATATATCTATTATTAGATGGGAAAAAAAATAAAACCACACAACTAGATCAACTAAAACATGATTTCTTATCTTCCTGGTTAAGGACACATCAAACCAAACATTTTATCAACACACACAGGAATAAAGCTGACCTCAAAAAACAGCTCACAACATTTGAGCGCTTATGTACATCAGAAAAGCCGGTCCCCAAGACCCTATCCATCCTATATAAACTAACCTTATCTAACACCTACCCCATTTTCCCATCTTATAAAAAGAGCTGGGATGATGAGCTGGACACTTCTACCACACCACAGACATGGTCACTTAGATTTAACAACCTAACTAAATCAGGACACTCATCTCATGCTAAAGAAACAAACATTAAATTAATGATGAGATGGTACTTGACCCCAGCCAAAATAAAATACGTATTTAAAAAATCCTCAGGCCTGTGTTGGAGAGGATGCCAACAAAAGGGCCATATGTCGCACATTTAATGGCAGTGTGCTCACATCAAATCATACTGGACAGGCCTGTTAAAATGTTTCAATGAAATCCTAGGTACACAGTTGTCACCGTTACCAGACTTAATCTTTCTCAATCACCCAGTCAATATACCATGTCAAATTTGACAACTCTTCCGGATTATGCTTAATGCGGCCAATCAACTAATCCCAAAATATTGGAAATCCATCCACTCACCTTCCATCCAGGATTGGACGGTATTGGTTAGCAAGAACCTTCTGATGGAAAGGTTCTACTACCTCAAGATTGGACAACTATCCTTTTTTCAAGACATACAATTTCTATGGGATTCTTACATACTAAAGAATAATAAAACTTAGGCTCACTATATATATATATATATATATATATATATATATATATATATATATATATATATATATATATATCTTAATCCTGTATCTACCTAAACCATTGAAATTACTACACAAGACCCTTTGGACAAATGACAAATAAACTAATTTCAAGAAGAGTACTGAACTATCTCTTTTCTTCTTTAGCTTTATTTCTTTTCTCCCTTTTCTTTCTATTGTTTAATTTAGTTAGAAATATGTTGAAAGGATGCGACATACAGCATACTGTTTAAAATTCACTTCAGTAGAATAATATAGACTGTCTCAGACCAAGCCCTCAAGATGACTTGTTCATACCTTTTATCACAAACTACAGTGTGCAACATTTAGAGATCAAAAAGATCCTTAAGAGACACTGGTATCTTATAAAACAAGACCAGGTTCTAGGTCACAGATTAAAGAATCACCCTAGTATCTTTAAAAAATAAAAAAACTGGCTTTCACCAAGCGAATTTAAAAGGAATAAATCACACAATGATAGAGATCTAAATGGTGAAAAACTTATGGGCTTTTTTCCCTGTTATTCGTGCAAATCGTGTAAATATAGCACAAGAATAAAAGAGCTGAAATCCACCACTACAGGTCAGTTTACTAAAATTAAGGAATTAATTAGGTGTACAGACAAAAACATAATTTATTGTATCCAATGTTCATGTAATTTGTTCTACTTTGGACAAATTAGCAGAATGTTAAAAGATAGGATACGAGAACATATCCTAAAAATTGAACACGAATCTGCTGATACAAACCTATACGCACATTTCAAAGTAAAACATTCTAGGAATTTAAAGCACTTTAAATTTTGGGGCATAAAAAAAAAAAAACTTACAGTAGTTTGGGTAGTAGAGGAGGCAATATGAAGTCACTTCTCAGTAAGAAAGAAGCAGAATTTATATTTAAATATAAAACTCTATATCCTGATGGCCTCAACTCCGAACTAGACTTGAACTTTATTATCTAATTTCATTATCTAATTTTTATTATCTAAATCCCTTAATCTAAACCTGATGTTAAAATACTAATACTTTCCAACTATTTCCAAGCTATATGGGATAGTCAATTATTGAAAAACCTCTATTAATTTTATGAAAAACAGAACTTATTGTATTGCCCTGATCAAATCATGGTATATCTGAATATCCTTACGGCTAGATTTAGAGTTTTGTCGGTAACGACCCGCGTATCTAACGCATGCTTTTTCCCCCCACACCTTTTAAATACCGCTGGTATTTAGAGTCACAGAATGGCTGCATTTTCAGTGCGTTAGGCTCCAAAAAAGGAGCGTAGAGCATAATTTACCACCACTGCAACTCTCTATACCAGCGGTGCTTATGAACGCGGCCAGCTTAAAAAACGTGCTCGTGCACGATTCCCCCATAGGAAACAATGGGACAGTTTGAGCTGAAAAAAAATCTAACACCTGCAAAAAAGCAGCGTTCAGCTCTTAATGCAGCCCCATTGTTTCCTATGGGGAAACAGTTTCTAAGTCTGCACCTAACACCCTAACATGTACCCCGAGTCTAAACACCCCTAACCTTACACTTATTAACCCCTAATCTGCCGTCCCCGCTATCGCTGACCCCTGCATATTATTTTTAACCCCTAATCTGCCGCTCCGTACACCGCCGCAACCTACATTATAGTTATGTACCCCTAATCTGCTGCCCCTAACACCGCCGACCCCTATATTATATTTATTAACCCCTAATCTGCCCCCCACAATGTCGCCGCCAGCTACCTACAATTATTAACCCCTAATCTGCCGACCGGACCTCACCGCTACTATAATAAAGTTATTAACCCCTAATCCGCCTCACTCCCGCCTCAATAACCCTATAATAAATAGTATTAACCCCTAATCTGCCCTCCCTAACATCGCCGACACCTAACTTCAAGTATTAACCCCTAAAGCTAAGTCTAACCATAACCCTAACACCCCCCTAAAATAAATATAATTTAAATCTAACAAAAGAAATTAAATCTTATTAAATAAATTATTCCTATTTAAAGCTAAATACTTACCTGTAAAATAAACCCTAATATAGCTACAATATAAATAATTATATTGTAGCTATTTTAGGATTAATATTTATTTTACAGGCAACTTTGTATTTATTTTAACCAGGTACAATAGCTATTAAATAGTTAATAACTATTTAATAGCTACCTAGTTAAAATAATTACAAAATTACCTGTAAAATACCTACAATTAAATACAATTAAACCTAACACTACACTATCAATAAATTAATTACATGAAATACCTACAATTAAATACAATTAAATAAACTAACTAAAGTACAAAAAATAAAAAAAGCTAATTTACAAAAAATAAAAAAATTAATTACAAACATAATAAAAAATATTACAACAATTTTAAGCTAATTACACCTACTCTAAGCCCCCTAATAAAATAACAAAGCCCCCCAAAATATAAAAATGCCCTACCCTATTCTAAAATTAAAATAGAAAAGCTCTTTTACCTTACCAGCCCTTAAAAGGGCCATTTGCGGGGCATGCCCCAAAGAATTCAGCTCTTTTGCCTGGAAAAAAAAAACATACAATACCCCCCCCCCAACATTACAACCCACCACCCACATACCCCTAATCTAACCCAAACCCCCCTTAAATAAACCTAACACTAAGCCCCTGAAGATCTTCCTACCTTATCTTCACCACATCGGGTATCACACCGATCCGTCCTGGCTCCGATGTTTTGATCCAAGCCCAAGCGGGGGCTGAAGACATCCATCCTCCGGCTGAAGTCTTGATCCAAGCGGGAAGAAGAGGACATCCGGACCGGCAAACATCTTCATCTAGGCGGCATCCGATGACGAACGGCTGATCTTCAAGACCTCCAGCGCGGATCCATCCTCTTCTTCCGATGACTAGATGACGAATGAAGGTTCCTTTAAGGGATGTCATCCAACATGGCGTCCCTCGAATTCCGATTGGCTGATAGGATTCTATCAGCCAATCGGAATTAAGGTAGGAAAATTCTGATTGGCTGATGGAATCAGCCAATCAGATTCAAGTTCAATCCGATTGGCTGATTGGATCAGCCAATCAGATTGAGATCACATTCTATTGGCTGATCGGAACAGCCAATAGAATGCGAGCTCAATCTGATTGGCTGAGCCAATCTGATTGAACTTGAATCTGATTGGCTGATTCCATCAGCCAATCAGAATTTTCCTACCTTAATTCCGATTGGCTGATAGAATCCTATCAGCCAATCAGAATTCGAGGGACGCCATGTTGGATGACATCCCATAAAGGAACCTTCATTCGTCGTCTAGTCGTCGGAAGAAGAGGATGGATCCGCGCTGGAGGTCTTGAAGATCAGCCGTTCATCATCGGATGGAAGAACATAGAAGATGCCGCCTGGATGAAGATGTTTGCCGGTCCGGATGTCCTCTTCTGCCCACTTGGATCAAGACTTCAGCCGGAGGATGGATGTCTTCAGCCCCCGCTTGGGCTTGGATCAACACATCGGAGCCAGGACGGATCGGTGTGATACCCGGTGTGGTGAAGATAAGGTAGGATGATCTTCAGGGGCTTAGTGTTAGGTTTATTTAAGGGGGTTTGGGTTAGATTAGGGGTATGTGGGTGGTGGGTTGTAATGTTGGTGGGGGGGGTATTGTATGTTTTTTTTCCAGGCAAAAGAGCTGAATTCTTTGGGGCATGCCCCACAAATGGCCCTTTTAAGGGCTGGTAAGGTAAAATAGCTTTTCTATTTTAATTTTAGAATAGGGTAGGGTATTTTTTATTTTGGGGGGCTTTGTTATTTTATTAGGGGGCTTAGAGTAGGTGTAATTAGTTTCAAATTGTTGTAATATTTTTCTAATGTTTGTAAATATTTTTTTTTTTGTAACTTAGTTCTTTTTTAATTTTTTGTACTTTAGTTAGTTTATTTAATTGTATTTATTTGTAGGTATTGTATTTAATTAATTTATTGATAGTGTAGTGTTAGGTTTAATTGTAGATAATTGTAGGTATTTTATTTAAGTAATTTATTGATAGTGTAGTGTTAGGTTTAATTGTAACTTAGGTTAGGATTTATTTTCCAGGTAATTTTGTAATTATTTTAACTAGGTAGCTATTAAATAGTTATTAACTATTTAATAGCTATTGTACCTGGTTAAAATAATAACAAAGTTGCCTGTAAAATAAATATTAATCCTAAAATAGCTACAATATAATTATAATGTATATTGTAGCTATATTAGGGTTTATTTTACAGGTAAGTATTTAGCTTTAAATAGGAATAATTTATTTAATAAGAGTTAATTTATTTCGTTAGATTTAAATTATATTTAACTTAGGGGGGTGTTAGTGTTAGGGTTAGACTTAGCTTTAGGGGTTAATAACTTTATTAGAGTAGAGGTGAGGTCCGGTGGGCAGATTAGGGGTTAATAAGTGTAGGTAGGTGTCGGCAACATTGGGGGGGCATATTAGGGGTTAATAAATATAATATAGGGGTCGGCGGTGTTAGGGGCAGCAGATTAGGGGTACATAAGTATAACATAGGTGGCGGCGGTGTGCGGTCGGCAGATTAGGGGTTAAAAAATTTTATTATAGTGGCGGCGATGTGGAGGGACCTCGGTTTAGGGGTACATAGGTTGTTTATGGGTGTTAGTGTACTTTAGAGCACAGTAGTTAAGAGCTTTATGAACCGGCGTTAGCCCAAAAAGCTCTTAACTCCTGTTTTTTTTCTGCGGCTGGAGTTTTGTCGTTAGATTTCTAACGCTCACTTCAGCCACGACTCTAAATACCGGCGTTTGAAAGATCCCATTGAAAAGATTTGATACGCAATTGGCGTAGGAGGATCTGCGGTATGGAAAAGTCGCGGCTGCAAAGTGAGCGTTAGATCCTTTAATGACTGACTCCAAATACCAGCGGGCGGTAAAAACGCTGGTTTTGACGGCTACCGCCAAACTCTAAATCTAGCCGTTAGTGTTTTATAGTTAAAGTTTTTTTGTTAAAGATTTTTTTGTTAAAGATTTTTTAGTCATGCAGATTAATGCACTTATAAATATCTTTATCAAGTGTCAGAACACCCCATATTTATAGGAATAATCCAACTTATTTTGTACAAGTTTATTTAAGATAAAATATATCTATTATCAACTATTATTATTCATTCACAAAAGTACTCACCATTGCCTATAGTATTACATACTATTTCTCAGCCTCTATGTGCGTTATTCCTTGTATTACATTTTTAAAAAAAAGTTTCACTTTTTAACACATTCTTCCATATTGGTATATGTATTAATTAGATTTATTTGCATTTTTTTATCAATTTTGATCAATTACTATATAATATTAATTTGAGATTATTTAATCTCTTATTGTCACTATTTATGCACTCCTCTTTTTTATATATACCCTATTTGTTCCATATATTTTGTACCTTTATAATTATTGTATATTCTTTTGTAACATTTTTTCAACTTACCAATGTATATAATATGAACATTGAGATATACAGTTATTTGAATTCACTTAAACAAGTTTAATATATTTATTGGAATATACATTGAACAATAATGTAGAAGTCAATGATAAACTTGTAAAATGGTCGCCATTATGACACACATCCACAAGGTTTTCTTGGTCCAATCAAAGACAAGCGCACAGTATTTAAAGGTCTGAAAGACCAGAATGAGCATCTTGATAAAAGCCGACAGGCTGAAACGCGTAGAATTTGCTCATATCTTGTGAATTTAGTAGTAGGTGAGGTGCATATAACCGCTTTCAATAAACGGAGTGGCTTTAACATGCATAATTCTCACCCATGATCTACTAATCTTTCTCTGGCATCCTTATTCTATTCAGATTAAGTAAAAACTATCTGAACCTAATACATGGATCCTGCTTCATTGTGTCCGTCAGCTGTACTTTTAATATCTGCCTAGTAATACATAGTAGGTGTGGTGTATAGAGTCGCTCTTATACATAATTGAGTGGTCTCGAGATACATAAATCCCACCCATGATCTATGATTACTCAACAGCTGATTTCTTCCTCTACTCACAATATCGCTGTTACTAACAGATGTCTTCAGCGTTCTACATTTGAACTTTGACCCTCCAACCGGAACCGGCATTGAGACTCAGGAGTCTAGCCGCCACTATCCTCAAACGGAACATAGAAATCCTCATCTCCACCACCGTTGAGGGATTTTGGATGCACATAAAGCTAAGTTATTAGCGCTTAATACTGACTGTATTTGGACGCTACATTTACACACCTAATGTTGCAACTAATATCTGGATGGTAACGTTTTGGTGTAACACTGTTGCCCCAGTGTATTATTTTTAGATCCTGTTTCTGATCATGTTTCTGATCATGTTTTTAACATGTTTTATTAATGTATAAATTGCCTATTACTTTGTATCTTTGATGCCGGCATCTATTTTTTAATATTTATTGTTTAAATACAAGTTCTCTTTAATCATTGCGTATTGCATTATTGTTCACATTTATATACCTTATCTCATGCGCTTTTTTAGCGCGTTCCCATATCCCCTTGTTCTCTATTTACCTTGGTTTGTTGTTTGGAGGTACTCTTACCCTTTGGGAATTGCTTTTTGAGTTGAGTGTTGTATCTTTAACAAAATCCCTTACCTGTTCAGACCAAGCCCTCGCCTAACCAAGCAGGAAAATCACAACTAACGGACACTCCTCCTTCAAAGTCACTCTGATAATCAGTCATCCCAGTCTATTATCCTTCAACAGAATAAACTAAGATTACCTGGTCATTAGCAATTATTTAAAGGAAAAGGCTACAGAGGCGTGTCCAGACCAGTTTAAACCTGGAGATATTAGGTTAAATAATGTCTGTAGAAGTATGATATCATCATTATTTCTGTATAGCCATTACTGGATATATCAAGTATGCTGCATATATTTCATTTTTATGTGATGCTTGACTTAATCTTTAATAAAATTAAAAAAAAAAAGAATAAAAAAAAAAAGCCCTAATCAAACAAATTAAAAAAAGCTAACACTAACCCTAGGAAATCTACTCACAGTTCCTAAATAATGGACATCCATCTTTATCAAGGCAGCGAGAAGTCTTTATCCAGGCGGCGACATCATCCATCGTGGGGGCATCTTCTATCTTCATCCCAGTGGCACTGATCTGTGGCGGCGCAGAGCTGTCCAGGACCGGCAGCGACATCCAGCTCAGAACGTCCTCTTCATGCGATCGACCGCCGCACACTGAATATAAAAGGGGTACCTTGCATTCAAGTTTCAGTGTGCATGAAGAGGACGTTCTGCACTGTATGTCGCCGCCAGTCCTGGACAGCTCCACTCTGTCCCGCCATAGCTCTGTGCCACTGGAATGAAGATAGAAGACGCCCCCGTGATGGATGAAGATGTCACCGCCTGGTAAAGACTTGACACCGCCTGAATGAAGATGGATGTCCGGATTTAAGGAACTGAGTAGATTTCTTGGGGTAAGTGTTAGTTTTTATTTATTTATTTATTTGGGTGTGTTTTATTTATATTATGGCTTTTTATTTTAATGGGCAGTGAAAGAGCTGAATGCCCTTTTAAAAGGGGCAATGGGTAGCTTAGGTTTTTTTTTAGACTTATTTTTTATTTTTATTTTGGGGGGTTGGTTGGGTGGGAGTTTACTGTTTTTATGTAAAAGGGCTGTTTAACTTAGGGCAATGCCCTACAAAAGGCCTTTTTAATGGCTATTGGTAGTTTATTGTTAGGTTAGGGGGTGTTTTTATTTTGGGGGTCTTTTTTGTTTTTATAGGGCTATTAGATTAGGTGTAATTATTATTATTTTGGATGATTTTGGTTATTATTTTTTGTAATCTTAGTGTTTTTTTATTTTTCAGAATTTTAGTGGGTTTTCTTTCAATAATGTTAGATTTTTTTTATTTTTTATCTTGTGTTTTTTTAATCTTGTAATTTAGTTTTTTTATTTGTAGCTTATTTTATTTTCTTAAAAAAATTATGTTAGGTGTATTTATAGTTTAATCTTAGTTTTTTTTTTATATCACAGGTAAGTTTTTATTTATTTGAATATAGTCATATTGTAAATTTAATTTAAACCTAGGGGTGTTAGGTTTAGGGGTTAATAATTTAATTTAGAGATTTGCGATGTCGGGGTCCGGCTGTTTAGGGGTTAATAGGTTTATTATAGTATTAGCGATGTGGGGGGACAGCGGTTTAGGGGTTAATAGCTTTATATAGTGTTGGCGATGTGGGTGGGCGGCGGATTAGTGGTTAATAGGTGTAATATAGTATTTGCAATGCGGGAGGGCAGTGGTTTAAAGGTTAAAAGGGAGTGTATGGGTGTTAGTGTACTTTGTAACATTTTAGTTATGAGTTTCGTGAAACATTTTTGTTTTGCAAAATCCATAACTGCCTGATGAAAGGGTGCCACTAGCACCTTGAAACGCGTAGTAGTTTTATTGTATTGATTTTAACTTATCTTTTAATAAAATATATCCCATACTTTTGGAAATTTATTTTATATGGTTTGTGAGCTTTATCTGAGGGATACATTCCTTCTGTGGACCGTGGTTCCTGTGTTCTGGAGTGAGCCAGCTGGTGGGCTCTGATATACCAGCTTGTGTTACTTGCACTGCATTATAGTATGCAGCCTATGAGAGTATCCACTCTCAGTGGGGAACTATTATTGGGAGCATTGATTTTTAAAGTGACCATCTGCATTATTGTTTTTTTTGCCCCCCTCCCTTGTCTTCTTTTCCATCATTACAAGACCTGGGATTCATTGAATCCTGTGGGAGCTAGCTGGTGGGCTCTGATCAATCCAGCCTGTTAATAGTACTGTACCATAGTGTGCTCTCTTTGTGAGTACCTACTTATAGAGAGGGTGTTTTTGGGATTGATTTTATATTTTTTTGTAACATACTGCACCATTGGAGCGCCTTCTTCCTTTTGTTTTTATGCTTAGAAAATCCATAACTACTGGTCTCAGATCGAGGAATGGATCGCAGGGTTATAGACCATAACGCTAGCATTTTAGCTGGAATGCACAACCTGTAATACGACGCTATGAAAATCCCACACTCAAAAGTATTTTTTTGACTGCAGAATGGAGAATTGCGTTACAGGCTAAAATGCTTGAGGTATAACTGGACCGCCGTGACTTGTAATACAGGAGATCTGCCAATCCATGCGCAATGGCCAATTTTTAAGCGGTATAGCCTTACCGCACCAAACCGCAAAACTTGTGATCTTGGTGATATTTTGTGCAAGCGGTAAACCAAATAGCATGAAAAACTTAATTTTTTTACATGTGCGTGTATGTATTCCCCCATAAACATGAATGGAAAAAAAAAATAGAAAAGAAACCTAACACCCGAGATCGCACAAACACTGTTGCATTCTCACATTCCCTATAGAAGTCAAAAAATGTTGAAAAAAAATTAACACCCAACATAGCATATTCACATTAGCAAATGTCAAATATTTGCAGTAAATACATAGTTAAAATCTTTATTAAATATGAATATTGCATATAGATGTTTTAATCTACATAATGGCAAAGTGCTCTAATGCATATATATATATATATATATACCTCTTTATGTGTGTACATATATATTAATGTTTTTATATGCATATATATGACTGTAAATACATTTATACAGATATAAATACATTAATATATGTGTACACATCAGTGATGTGCGGTGAGGTCAGAGACTAGGGAGGCACTGGATATGATACTCCAGAGAAACACACACTTGGGCCTCTATTTATCAAGCTGTCAACCGCAAATACGCTGGAATTCCACAGCGTATTTGTGGCGAGCCTGATTCGCCTTAGTTATCAAAGGCTAGAGACCGGCAAAAGTAGAATTTAGTGACATAACATACGATCCGCCGGACTCAGTCCAACACAGATTGATGGTTACGTCACTCGTTCGGCACAATCTGACTACTTTTGGAAGTTATCAAGATCCTACCAGGTACGCTCGCCATTTTTCCGGCCCAGCATACCTGGTTTTCAATCCACCGCCCTGGAGGCGGCGGATGCCATAGGAATCAATGACAGTCTAACAGCAGTGAAAGCTCATGTTTGCTGCTGCCCGATATCCCATTGATTCCTATGGGGAATGTCTACACCTAACACCCTAACATGTACCCGAGTCTAAACACCCCTAATCTGCCCCCCCTACACTGCCTCCACCTACTTTATACTTATTAACCCCTAAACTGCCGCTCCTGGAGCCCCCTGCCACCTACATTATATTTTTTAACCCCTAATCTGCCCCCCTACACCACCGCTACTATATTAATTTTATTAACCCCTAAACCTAAGTCTAACCCTAACACCCCCCCTAACTTAAATATTATTTAAATTAATCTAAATAAATTTACTATTATTAACTAAATTATTCCTATTTAAAACTAAATACTTACCTATAAAATAAACCCTAAGATAGCTACAATATAATTAATAATTACATTGTAGCTATTTTAGATGTTTTATTAATTTTACAGGCAAGTTTGTATTTATTTTAACTAGGTACAATAGTTATTAAATAGTTATTACCTATTTAATAACTACCTAGTTAAAATAAATACAAAAGTACCTGTAAAATAAATCCTAACCTAAGTTACAATTACACCTAACACTACAATTAAATAAATTAAATTAATTAACTACAATTACCTACAATTAAATAAATAAACTAAATTACAAAAAACCCACTAAATTACAGAAAATAAAAAAATTACAAGAATTTTAAACTAATTACACCTACCCCAATAAAATAAAAAAGCCCACCAAAATAATAAAATTCCCTACCCTACACTAAATTACAAATAGCCTTTAAAAGGGCTTTTTTTGCGGGGCATTGCCCCAAAGTAATCAGCTCTTTTACCTGTAAAAGAAGAAATACAACCCCCCCAACATTAAAACCCATGCCCACACACCCAACCCTACTCTAAAACCCACCCAAACCCCCTTAAAAAACACTAACCCCCTTGAAGATCACCTTGAGCCGTCTTCACCCAGCCGGGCACAAGTGGACCTCCAGAGAGGCAGAAGTCTTCATCCGATCCGGGCAGAAGAGGACCTCCAGACGGGCAGAAGGCTTCATCCAGGCGCCATCTTCTATCTTCATCCATCCGGAGCGGAGCGGGTCCATCTTCAATCCATCCGACGCGGAGCATCCTCTTCCATCGACGTACTAATGAAAAATTAAGGTTCCTTTAAATGACGTCAACCAAGATGGTGTCCCTTCAATTCCGATTGGCTGATAGGATTCTATCAGCCAATAGGAATTAAGGTAGGAAAAATCCTATTGGCTGATGCAATCAGCCAATAGGATTGAGCTCACATTCTATTGGCCGATTGGAACAGACAATAGAATGCAAGCTCAATCCTATTGACTGATCAGCCAATAGGATTTTTCCTACCTTAATTCCGATTGGCTGATAGAATCCTATCAGCCAATCGGAATTCAAATTAATTGCTACACCCTGCTAACACCCTGCTAACATACTGGTATACTAAGTGACATTGACAACCATATACAGCGGGACATTTCATTGCTGTTTGTATCAAGATTGCATATGTATAGCTTTGGGAACACCCTGCAGTGTAAACGCATGTATTTGGCTTTTCATTAACATTCATGCTGTTACTAATTGCTACATTTCTGTTAACTCTACCCTGCCGTGAAAGTGAATTAAAGTTGGGAATGACGTATGCACAGAGTTTGGAAGTGACAAACGGAATCACAAGTATTGGGTGTTACACTAACATGCATGTTAATAAATTAATTGCTACACCCTGCTAACATATTGGTACACTGATTAGTGACATTGACAGCTACATACAACAGGATATTTCATTGCTGTTTGCATTAATATTGCCATATGTATAGCCTTGGGAATACTCTACAGTGTAAACGCATCGATTGTTGTACGGAGTAAATGTGACAAACACACTGATATTATATGTAGTAAGATTTCACTGTCAGGATCTATCCGAGATCTATGTGTATACATCCACGAAAGGGTTCATAGAGTGCTTCATTTAGCTTTGATACAATAATTTAGCAGATGAGATTTATGGTCGTTGACTTTGTTTATCAGTACCCTCTGCTTTGGGATTACAAAGATTACATTAAACATTGGAATTTTTACGTCCTTAAAAACCTTTTTTGTCTTTCAAGATGGCAGCATATTTTTGATTCCGCTAGGGATGCCTGGGGTGTAATCTTTTTTATGTGTGTGTATATGACTGATGTATGTTTGGAATGGCAAGAATTATGGGTACACATTTTTTCTTTGTTTAGGTTTATTAATAAAGTTTAGCCTTTTCTCATTAATCAGGAGTGCTGAGTTCTATGTTGTAAAAACTATTAGATAATCTAGCCTTCTCCAAAGTACCTCATAAAAGTTTTAATGTAGTCCGACTTTTGAACATCATATGTACTATAATCATGCATCTTGTCAGCCCTGTGCTTGGCCTCCTTGCAAGTCGCTCCAGTCTAATTATATCCAGCCCAGCAGCAAGACTAGATATGAGGGGAAGACATCATTAACCTCCTCAGGGTGATATAGGGGCCTGCAGTGCATAAACACGGGCGGCAGTCACGTGACTGACAACTCCGGTCATGTTCTCCTGGTGCTGTCAATCACCAGGGAGTGAACGGAAATAATTGGCTCACCCAGATCAACTCCAAAGAGGGCGCTATAGTGCAACCTCAAATGGGCACTTATGGGCCGCGCAATGAGCTGACTTCCACTAATGGGTGGTGCAGCTCTTACAGGCCCATAGCCAAAAGGAAGAAGCATGTTGCACGATGGAGAGTAAGCAGAAATGCTTGTGCCTCTCCATTGCGCAACATGTAGGTGAGAACATTTTTTTTTTTAAAAGCAAGAAAAAAAATAAATCATTTTTTGACCATATGACAGGGTAGGCAATGCCTCCCCTGCCTCCTCTGAATGCACATGTTTATATATATATATATATATATATATATATATATATATATATATACATATATATACACACACACAAATACATACAATTACTTCTTTAGCAATGTATATGTATGTGTCTCAATGTTAAAGCCAATTGCAGCCTTTTTTTTTTCTAACACCCGAGATCTCCTGTCTTTGTTCAATAATTTTGAATAATATTTTTTATTAGACAATGTTAATATGAGTGTAACTGTACTTTGTAATGATTTTTTTAAGTGTTTTGTGCAACTTTTTTGTTTCGGAAAAAAGTTAACCACAGCTCTGAGATTGTGGTAAGGATTGAAGTAACATAGTAACATAGTAGATGAGGTTGAAAAAAGACCAAAGTCCATTTAGTTCAACCTATACAAATCTAAAATATTTACAAAAAGCTCCAGTTGAGCTTAAATGAATCACACTAAAAGGTGACTAATTTAATACAAGCAATCGTATCCATGATTTTTTTTTGCAACTAGAAATGTATCCAAACGATTTTTAAATGTATCAAGGGTATTGGCATTCACTACCTCCTTTGGTTATGAGTTCCACAATATTATTGCTCTTACAGTGAAAATATGTTTCCATTGCAGGAGAATAAATCTCCTTTCCTCCAACCTTCAATTGTGACCTCTTCTCACAAACAATTTTCTTGAAATAAACAGAGCTTCTGCCATCTCTATATATGAGAATTGAATATATTTATATAAATTAATTATGTCACCTCTCAATTGCCTTTTTTCTAGAGAAAACAGACCCAGTTTGGCTAGCCTCTCCTCATAGCTTAAGTTCCCCATTCCCCTTATAAGCTTTGTGGCCCTTCTCTGAACTTTTTCTAATTCTGCAATATCTTTTTTTGTGATCGGTGAATAAAGGGCAAGGACGAAAACCACTTCTGAATGTGCGTGATCTCCGATTTCTCAGACGTCATTGTCTCAAAAACCGTCATGAGTCTATAATGGCTACCCTGACATGGGCTCTGGAATTCTTTGGAAAGCCTTTGTCAGTCAACACCATTAGCCGCTGCATCCACAGATGCAAGTTAAGGCTTTACTATACAAAGCAGAAGCCATACATCAACACCGACTTCTCTTGGCTCGGTCTCATCTGAGATGGACAGTACCAAAGTGTAATTGTGTTGTGTGGTCCGACAAGTCAACATTTCAAATAGTTTTTGGAAAAAACAGTTTTCATGTTCTCCAGGCCAAAGAGGAAAAGGACCATACAAGTTGTTATCAACGTCAGGTCCAAAAGCCAGCATCTGTCATGGTATGGGGGTGTGTAAGTGCCCATGGCATGGATAACTTGCACATCTGTGTAGGCACCATTAATGCAGAAAGATATGTATACATTTTGGAGCAACCTATGCTACCATCCAGACGTCATCTTTTCCAGGGATGTCTCTGCATTTTCCAGCAAGACAACAACAAACCCCATTCTGCCCGGATTACAAGTACATGGTTGTATAAGCAGAGAGTGCGGGTGCTAGCATGGCCTGCCTGCAGTCCTGACTTGTCTCTGATTGAGAATGTGTGATGCATTATGAAGTTCAAAATAAGGCAACATTGTGCAGCTGAAGACATGCATAATTATTATTATTATTATTATCATTTAATTGTATAGCACCGCCAAATTCCGTAGTGCTGAGTAAAATCATAGGGCTATAAAATTACAAGGATTTGTGATAAAATACAAAACATAACAATACTAAACAAATCTAATACAGGAGGAAGAGGGCCCTGCTCCGGAGAGCTCACAGTCTACAGGTTTAGGGTGCAGTGACATAAGGTTGGGGTAGCTTGTCACATTGGTTGTAGTTGTAGCAGTGAGTCAGGCAGTTCATGTATTAGTTTGGTTAGGGTGAGAGATGGAGGAGAGATGGTAAGCCTCTCTGGATAGGAGGTTTTTCAAGGAGCATCTGAAGCTATACAAGGTAGCAGACAGTCTTATGGAGCGGGGAAAAGAGTTCCAGAGGACAGGAGCAGCACGTGAGAAGTCTTGAAGATGGGAGTGGGATGTAGAAATAACAGGAGTTGAGAGACGTAAGTCAGAAGTTGATCAAAGAGAAAAAAATATAGTTGGGAGTTAGACTATTGAGTGCTTTGTAAGTTAAGGTTTATACTTTAAATTTTATTCTGCAGTGTATGGGGAGCCAGTGTAGAGACTGGCAGAGCGGAGCAGCTGATGTAGAGCCAGCAGAAGCATTCATAATAGATTGGAGGGAGGAGAGGCTGTGTTTTAGAAGGCGATTTAGAAGAAGATTGCAATAATAAATGCCTGACAAAATGAGGGAATGAATTAGTATTTTTGTAGTTTTTTGAGAAAGGAAGAGACGAATTCTGGAAATGTTGCGTAGGTGTGAACGGCAGAATTTGGTAAGTGCATGTATATGTGGGTTGAATGTGAGTTTGAGTCATGTGTGATCCCAAGACAACGGACCTGTGGTGAGGTGTTGAGAATAGAGTCTCCAACCGTCAGGTGTTAGATGTCTCAAAGAGGGGGGAATAAGAAGTAGCACAGTTTTGGACAGATTGAGTTGGAGGTAGTGTGAAGACATCCAAGAGGAAATTGTAGAGAGGCAGTTGGAAATCTGGTTGAGTAAAAAGGAAGAAATATCAGGAGAGGAAAGATAGATTTAAGTATCATCAGCATATAAGTGGTACTTTAATCCAAAGGACTGTATACGTTTTCCAAGGGAGGATGTATAGAGAGAGAAAAGCAGTGACCAAAGACAGAGTCTTGCGGTACTCTGTATAGGTTGAACTCGATGAACTTTGATCTTTTTTCAACCTCATCTACTATGTTACTATGTTACCCAAAATAAAAAAACAAACATTACATTTAAAAAAAAAATGACATTACATTAGAAAAACAACATTACAAAAAAAGCTAAGATTGCAAAAATAAAAAAAACATAACATTAAAGAAAATAACAAACAAAATTATCCAAAATAAAAATATTCCTAATCTAATACGCCCTTAAAAATAAAAAAGCCAACCCCCCCCAAAAAAAAATACTAATCTTACAATAATAGCCCTTAAAAGGGACTATTTTAGGGCATTGCCCTAAAGATTACAGATCTTTGCCCTGAAAAAAAAAACAAAGCACCCCTAACATTACAACCCCCCACTCACCCAAGCCCCACAATAAAAAAATATAACTAAAAAAAACCTTAATCTCCCTGAAAAGGGCATTTGTATGGGCATTCAGCTCTTTTACAGTTTATAAAAAAAAAATCCCTAATCTAAAAAAAAAAAAATCACCCCAAAAAATAAAAGAAACTAACACTAACCCCAAAATCGGCATTCACCATTGTTGAAGTCCGGCGATCCATCTTCTTCAAGTTTTTTCATCCAGACGGCTTCATCTTCATTCATCGCGGGCCCATCTTCTATTTTCTTGCCGGAGGTGCAGATCGTTAGTCAGAGGCTTGATCTGGAGTGGTCGGCGGCGATCATCTCCGACGTAGAAGTCCTCTTCATGCGATCGTCCACTGTCAGTTTAGGGTTTATTAGGTTTATATAGTGTTTGCGTTGGGGGGATGGCGTATTAGGGGTTAATAACTTTTATTAGTAGTTGTAATGAGGGATGATGGCGGATTTGGAGTTAATTTGATTCACCCGATGTGCGAGGTGAATTTACGGGCAACATGGGTTTCAGTTGTTGCTCTGAAACTTATGCCGCATATGTAATCTCGCCCCTTGTTGGCAAATTTTAGATAATCAGGCCCAAAGTCTGAAAGAGATTTGACAAGTGCTTATGGTATACATAAAGCTATGCTAATAATTAAAGGGACATAAAACTTATTTTATCTATCATGTATATAAAAAGCAGCAGTTAAACTTATTGATTTATTCAGCGGAGGAACAGCTGTCTTTAAAAAAAAAAACAATAACAAAAAAAACAAATGAAGCACTGTAATACATTTAGAAATATTTACTTTTAGAGCCCAATGACCACAAACTGACGCACATGGAGATAACTCTTTATTTTTGTTTTTTAACACATTGGCCCCTAGTTATCAAGCCTTCAACCTCAAATACTCTGGAATTCCACAGCGTATTTGTGGCGAGGCTGATTCGCCTAAGTTATCAAGCCCTTTACACCGGCAAAAGTAGAATTTTGTGACGTAAGCTTCGATCCGCTGGACTCACTCCAACACAGATTGATTCTTACGTCACTCCAGATGTTCCGCACACAAATTCGGCACAAACTGACTACTTTTGCTAGTTATCAAAAAACTAGCAGGTACGCTCGGCACTTTCCGGCCCAGTGTACCTGGTTTTCAAACCGCCGCCCTGGAGGTGGCGGATCCCATAGGAATCAATGGGAGTCTGACCATAGCGAAAGTTCATGTTCGCTGCTGCCCGACATCCCATTGATTCCTATGGGAGCTGTCTACACCTAACACCCTAACATGTACCCCGAGTCTAAACACCCCTAATCTGCCCCCTACACCGCTGCAACTAAATAAATTTATTACCCCCTAAACCGCCGCTCCCGGAGCCCACCGCAAGCTACATTATACATATTAACCCCTAATCTGTCCTCCCCTAATAATACATTTATTAAACCCTATCCTGCCCCCCCTATACCGCAACTATAATAAATTTATTAACCCCTATCCTGCCCCCCCTACACCGCTGCAACTATAATAAAATTATTAACCCCTAAACCTAAGTCTAACCCTAACCCTAACACCCCCCTAACTTAAATATTAATTAAATACATCTAAATATTATAACTCTTATTAACTAAATTAATCCTATTTAAAACTAAATACTTACCTTTAAAATAAACCCTAATATAGCTACAATATAAATAATAATTATATTGTAGCTATCTTACAATTTATTTTTATTTTTCAGGTAACTTTGTATTTATTTTAGCTAGTTAGAATAGTTATTAAATAGTTATTAACTATTTAATAACTACCTAGCTAAAAGAAATACAAAATTACCTGTAAAATAAATCCTAACCTAAGTTACAATTAAACCTAACACTACACTATCATTAAATTAATTAAATAATTTAGCTACAAATAACTACAATTAAATACAATTAAATAAACTAACTAAAGTACAAAAAATAAAAAAAAATTAAGTTACAAACATTTAAACCCTAACCCTAACCCTAATAAATTAGCTACAAATAACTACAATTAAATACAATTAAATAAACTAACTAAAGTACAAAAAATAAAAAAAAATTAAGTTACAAAAAATAAAAAAAATAAGTTAAACATTTAAAAAATATTACAACAATTTTAAGCTATTTACACCTAATTTAAGCCCCCTAATAAAATAACAAAGCCCCCAAAATAAAAAATGCCCTACCCTATTCTACATTAAAAAGTTAACAGCTCAATTACCTTACCAGCCCTTAAAAGGGCCATTTGCGGGGCATGCCCCAAAGAAAACAGCTCTTTTGCCAGTAAAATAAAAATACAACCCCCCCAACATTAAAACCCACCACCCACATACCCCTACTCTAACCCAAACCCCCCTTAAATAAACCTAACACTACCCCCCTGAAGATCATCCTACCTTTAGCCGTCTTCAGCCAGCCGACCACCGATGGAACCGAAGAGGAGATCCGGAGCGGCAGAAGTCATCATCCAAGGGGCGCTGAAGAAGTCTTCCATCCAACTGAAGTCATCATCCAAGGGGCGCTGAAGAAGTCTTCCATCCGATTGAAGTCATCATCCAGGCGGCGTCTTCAATCTTCATCCATCCAGAGCGGAGCAGAGCCATCTTCAGACGAGCCTATGCGGAGCCATCTTCTTCCACCGTCGACTGAACGACGAATGACGGTTCCTTTAAGGGACGTCATCCAAGATGGCATCCCTTAAATTCCGATTGGTTGATAGGATTCTATCAGCCAATCAGAATTAAGGTAGGAAAAATCTGATTGGCTGATTGGATCAGCCAATCGGATTGAACTTGATTGGCTGATTGGATCAGCCAATCAGATTTTTCCTACCTTAATTCTGATTGGCTGATAGAATCCTATCAGCCAATCGGAATTTGAGGGACGCCATCTTGGATGACATCACTTAAAGGAACCGTCATTCGTTGTTCAGTCGTCGGTGGAAGAAGATGGCTCCGCGTAGGCTCGTCTGAAGATGGCTCCGCTCCGGATGGATGACGCCGCCTGGATGATGACTTCAATCGGATGGAAGACTTCTTCAGCGCCCCTTGGATGATGACTTCTGCCGCTCCGGATCTCCTCTTCGGTTCCATCGGTGTTCGGCTGGCTGAAGACGGCTAAAGGTAGGATGATCTTCAGGGGGGTAATGTTAGGTTTATTTAAGGTGGGTTTGGGTTAGAGTAGGGGTGTGTGGGTGGTGGGTTTTAATGTTGGGGGGGGTTGTATTTTTATTTTATAGGCAAAAGAGCTGTTTTCTTTGGGGCATGCCCCGCAAAAGGCCCTTTTAAGGGCTGGTAAGGTAATTGAGCTGTTAACTTTTTAATGTAGAATAGGGTAGGGCATTTTTTTATTTTGGGGGATTTGTTATTTTATTAGGGGGCTTAGATTAGATGTAAGTAGCTTAAAATTATTGTAATATTTTTTAAATGTTTGTAACTTATTTTTTTTATTTTTTGTACTTTAGTTAGTTTATTTAATTGTATTTAATTGTAGTTATTTGTAGGTAATTTATTTAAATAATTTAATGATAGTGTAGTGTTAGGTTTAATTGTAACTTAGGTTAGGATTTATTTTACAGGTAAATTTGTATTTCTTTTAGCTAGGTAGTTATTAAATAGTTAATAACTATTCTAACTAGCTAAAATAAATACAAAGTTACCTGTAAAATAAATATAAATCCTAAAATAGCTACAATGTAATTATTAATTATATTGTAGCTATCTTAGGGTTTATTTTACAGGTAAGTATTTAGTTTTAAATAGGAATAATTTATTTAAAGGGATAGTAAACCCAAAAAATATATTTAACTCATTAAAAACTTCTTAAAATAATAAATACATTTGTAATTGGTACCTTTGTAACGTTTTCTTTCTGTTTTTTGTAATTTCAATTAGAAACTTGGTACTGCGCAAAACCCATTTTTTAAACATTATATGGGTCCTGTTACGATGTTCTACCTAGGTAGGAACATCATGGCGGCCCGCATGCGCAATGAAACTATTTTAATAGCAACGCATGCGCAGACACGCCCCCAGG
Organism: Bombina bombina; assembly: GCF_027579735.1. Taxonomy (NCBI): domain Eukaryota; kingdom Metazoa; phylum Chordata; class Amphibia; order Anura; family Bombinatoridae; genus Bombina; species Bombina bombina. Next base: position 340,618,420 of record NC_069506.1, read on the forward strand.
CTACTGAGAGTTCTTTCAAGCAGGCACCGCACCTGACAGATCTCATCTCCTGCATCAAGAGAGTCACAGAGTTCAAATCTTTACATAAGCATCGCTTGGAGGGGCAGCTTCACACTTGCAAATGAGAAGAGACCATTAGGAGAGCAGCGTGTATACTAGAATTATTCCCTGCCTGTGATTAAGTCCATCTGTGTTTTAAATGTTTAATACGGCAGTGAGTTTGAGAGCTATGGTTATTTAACTGTCAGGCTCATCTCCCCCCTCCCTCTGGATGTGTTTACTTTCATGTGGAAACGGAGCCCTCATCCTCATTAATCAAGCAAACACAGCCAGAGGGAGGGGGAGATGAGCCCGACAGTTAAATAAACATAGCTCTCAAACTCACTGCCGTATTCAACGTTTAAAACACAGATGGACTTCATCACAGGAAGGGAAGAATTCTAGTATACACGCTGCTCTCCTTAGTGTAGGACAGAAGCAGAATGTAAAGTGTTGCACAGCTCTCATCCTGAAGCGTGGGTAATAGAGTTCCTGTTTATATTGTTTCCTATCTGTCTCCACTCAGTTGCTGGTGTGAAGCTGCCCCTTCAACCAATAGGATGAATAAGCTGTGAACAGCTGTGATTTAACGTTAGTACTGCGCATGCGATGCTGACTGAATATAATATTTAAATTAAGGGGCCCAGCAGCTTTGCCATTGGATGGGGGGCGGATGATGGATCATATGAGCCATGCCTCATTTTATGGGCGGTCATTACCGCACATTTCATGACAATTGAACCTTTAAATTTAAGGTATGTAAAAAGCTTAATTTAATTAAAAAAACTATTTTAAATTATTGCATTTATAATAGTAATTATAAAAATATATTTTAATTAGGTTCACATGGGAATCAATTTCTAACCCTTTAAGTATAGTGTAGTGTTAGGTGTAATTGTAACTTAAGTTAGTTTTTATTTTACAGGTTAATTTCTCTTTATTTTAACTAGGTAGCTATTAAATAGTTAATAACTATTTAATAGCTATTGTACCTAGTTAAAATAAATTGAAATTTGCCTGTAAAATAAAAATAAATCCTAAAATAGCTACAATATAATTATTATTTATATTGTAGCTATATTAGGGTTTATTTTAAAGGTATTTAGTTTTAAATAGGAATAATTAATTTAATGAGTTAAATTTATTTAGATGTATTTAATTAATATTTAAGTTAGGGGGGTGTTAGGGTTAGACTTTAGGGGTTAATAATTTTATTATAGTGGCGGTGGTGTAGGGGGGGCAGGATAGGGGTTAATAAATGTATTATAGGTTGCGGCGGTATAGGGGGGCAAGATAGGGGTTAATAAAATGCTGGTGCACGGAGCGTACTTACATGCACTGTTGTAAAGCTATAGCTATTAGAAGCACTTTTACTAATACAGGTATGTTTCTATATAAAATGCTGGTGCACAAAGCATACTTACATGCACTGTTGTAAAGCTATAGCTATTAGAAGCACTTTTACTAATACATGTATGTTTCTATATAAAATGCTGGTGCATGGAGCATACTTACATGCACTGTTGTAAAGCTATAGCTATTAGAAGCACTGTTACTAATACATGTATGTTTCTATATAAAATGCTGGTGCACGGAGCGTACTTACATGCACTGTTGTAAAGCTATAGCTATTAGAAGCACTTTTACTAATACAGGTATGTTTCTATATAAAATGCTGGTGCACGGAGCATACTTACATGCACTGTTGTAAAGCTATAGCTATTAGAAGCACTTTTACTAATACAGGTATGTTTCTATATAAAATGCTGGTGCACAGAGCATACTTACATGCACTGTTTTAAAGCTATAGCTAATAGAAGCACTTTTACTAATACAGGTATGTTTCTATATAAAATGCTGGTGCACAGAGCGTACTTACATGCACTGTTGTAAAGCTATAGCTATTAGAAGCACTTTTACTAATACATGCAGGTTTCTATATAAAATGCTGGTGCACAGAGCATACTTACATGCACTGTTTTAAAGCTATAGCTAATAGAAGCACTTTTACTAATACATGCATGTTTCTATATAAAATGCATTCATGTGAATTACAATTTTGTCTGGAATCTCACTTTTAATGACGTTCCGTCTAAAAAAGAAGTTCTCTGTAATTCAGGTTTTTTTAAAACAAATGAGCATGTGCATTAAAGGGACACTGTACCCAAATTTTTTCTTTTATGATTCAGATAGAGCATGACATTTTAAGCAACTTTCTAATTTACTCCTATTATCAAATGTTCTTTATTCTCTTGGTATCTTTATTTGAAATGCAAGAATTTAAGTTTATATGCTGGCCCATTTTTGGTGAACAACCTAGGTTATCCTTGCTGATTAATGGATAAATTCATCCACCAATCAAAAACTGCTTTCCTGAGGTCTGAACCAAGAAAAAAAGCTTAGATGCCTTCTTTTTCATTTAAAGATAGCAATAGAAAGAAGAAACATTGATAATAGGAGTAAATTAGAACGTTGCTTAAAATTGCATGCTCTATCTGACTCACGAAAGAAAAATTTTGGGTTCAGTGTCCCTTTAACAGAGAAAAGTGCACAACTAAAGTGTCATGACAAGACTAAACTGTCACCGAGGATAAATGCAAGCTGGACAAGAAAGAACCGGTGGGCGTAACTTTTAAACAAATTGTGCTTTCAAACAGCTGTACAAAGGACCCGGTGCAATCCCCTTAAAAGCCCCCCTGAATGTTGTTTATTTTACTTCTTGTGCAGTGACTGATCTAATCACCCTCCTGTATATATCCCCAATCACTTTGTAGTATATAGGAATGGCCAGGCCAGGGGTTAAGAACTATTTAATAGCTAAAATAGTTAAAATAATTACAAAATTACCTGTAAAATAAATCCTAACCTAAGTTACAATTAAACCTAACACTACACTATCAATAAATTAATTAAATACAATATCTACAAATAAATACAATGAAATAAACTAACTAAAGTACAAAAAATAAAAAAGAACTAAGTTACAAAAAATACATTTTTTTTTACAAACATCAGAAAAATATTACAACAATTTTAATCTAATTACACCTACTCTAAGCCCCCTAATAAAATAACAAAGACCCCCAAAATAAAAAAATGCCCTACCCTATTCTAAATTACTAAAGTTCAAAGCTCTTTTACCTTACCAGCCCTGAACAGGGCCCTTTGCGGGGCATGCCCCAAATAATTCAGCTCTTTTGCCTGTAAAAAAAACCATACAATACCCCCCCCCCCAACATTACAACCCACCACCCACATACCCCTAATCTAACCCAAACCCCCCTTAAATAAACCTAACACTAAGCCCCTGAAGATCTTCCTACCTTGTCTTCACCATGCCAGGTATCACCGATCGTTCCAGGCGCCGAAATCTTCATCTAAGCCCAAGCGGGGGCTAGACATCCATCATCCGACTGCTGAAGAAGTCCAGAAGAGGCTCCAAAGTCTTCATCCTATCCGGGAAGAAGAGTAGATCCGGACCGGCAACCATCTTCTTCCAAGCGGCATCTTCTATCTTCATCCGATGAGGACCGGCTCCATCTTGAAGACCTCCACCGACGAATGACGGTTCCTTTAAGGGACATCATCCAAGATGGCGTCCCTCGAATTCCGATTGGCTGATAGGATTCTATCAGCCAATCGGAATTAAGGTAGGAAAATTCTGATTGGCTGATGGAATCAGCCAATCAGAATCAAGTTCAATCCGATTGGCTGATTCAATCAGATTGAGCTCGCATTCTATTGGCTGTTCCGATCAGCCAATAGAATGCGAGCTCAATCTGATTGGCTGATCGGATCAGCCAATCGGATTGAACTTGATTCTGATTGGCTGATTCCATCAGCCAATCAGAATTTTCCTACCGTAATTCCGAATGGCTGATAGAATCCTATCAGCCAATCAGAATTTGAGGGACGCCATCTTGGATGACGTCCCTTAAAGGAACCGTCATTCGTCGGAAGAAGAAGATGGGTCCGCGGTGGAGGTCTTCAAGATGGAGCCGGTCCTCATCGGATGAAGATAGAAGATGCCACTTGGAAGAAGATGGTTGCCTGTCCGGATCTACTCTTCTTCCCGGATAGGATGAAGACTTTGGAGCCTCTTCTGGACTTCTTCAGCCGTCGGACGATGGATGTCTAGCCCCCGCTTGGGATTAGATGAAGATTTCAGAGCCTGGAACGATCAGTGATACCTGGCATGATGAAGACAAGGTAGGAAGATCTTCAGGGGCTTAGTGTTAGGTTTATTTAAGGGGGTTTGGGTTAGATTAGGGGTATGTGGGTGGTGGGTTGTAATGTTGGGGGGGGTATTGTATGTTTTTTTTTACAGGCAAAAGAGCTGAATTCTTTGGGGCATGCCCCGCAAAGGGCCCTGTTCAGGGCTGGTAAGGTAAAAGAGCTTTGAACTTTAGTAATTTAGAATAGGGTAGGGCATTTTGTTATTTTATTAGGGGGCTTAGAGTAGGTGTAATTAGTTTAAAATTGTTGTAATATTTTTCTGATGTTTGTAATTATTTTTTTATTTTTTGTAACTTAGTTCTTTTTTATTTTTTGTACTTTAGTTAGTTTATTTCATTGTATTTATTTGTAGATATTGTATTTAATTAATTTATTGATAGTGTAGTGTTAGATTTAATTGTAGGTAATTGTAGGTATTTTATTTAATTAATTTATTGATAGTGTAGTGTTAGGTTTAATTGTAACTTAGGTTAGGATTTATTTTACAGGTAATTTTGTAATTATTTTAGCTATTAAATAGTTCTTAACTATTTAATAGCTATTGTACCTGGTTAAAATAAATACAAAGTTACCTGTAAAATAAATATAAATCCTAAAATAGCTATAATATAATTATAATTATACTTTATATTGTAGCTATATTAGGGTTTATTTTACAGGTAAGTATTTAGCTTTAAATAGGAATAATTTATTTAATAAGAGTTAATTTATTTAGTTAGATTTAAATTATATTTAACTTAGGGGGGTGTTAATGTTAGGGTTAGACTTAGCTTTAGGGGTTAATCCATTTATTACAGTAGCGGCGATATTCGGTCAGGAGATTAGGGGTTAATAATTGAAGTTAGGTGTCGGCGATGTTAGGGAGGGCAGATTAGGGGTTAATACTATTTATTATAGGGTTATTGAGGCGGGAGTGAGGCGGATTAGGGGTTAATAACTTTATTATAGTAGCGGTGAGATTCGCTTGGCAGATTAGGGGTTAATAAGTGTAGGCAGGTGGAGGCGACGTTGAGGGGGGCAGATTAGGGGTTAATAAATATAATATAGGGGTCTGCGGTGTTAGGGGCAGCAGATTAGGGGTACATAAGTATAATGTAGGTGGCGGTCGGCAGATTAGGGGTTAAAAAAATGTAATCGAGTGGCGGCGATGTGGAGGGACCTCGGTTTAGGGGTACATAGGTAGTTTATGGGTGTTAGTGTACTTTAGAGCACAGTAGTTAAGAGCCTTATAAACCGGCGTTAGCCCAGAAAGCTCTTAACTACTGACTTTTTTTCTGCGGCTGGAGTTTTGTCATTAGAATTCTAATGCTCACTTCAGACACGACTCTAAATACCGGAGTTAGAAAGATTCCATTGAAAAGATAGGATACGCAATTGACGTAAGGGGATCTGCGGTATGGAAAAGTCGCGACTGAAAAGTGAGCGTTAGACCCTTTCCTGACCGACTCCAAATACCGGCGGTAGCCTAAAACCAGCGTTAGGAGCCTCTAACGCTGGTTTTCACGGCTACCGCCAAACTCTAAATCTAGGCCCAATTTAGTTAGGCAAACAAGGATTTGGAGTAACCAAGGGGAAATATATTTATTTTATACTTTTAAGTTAAACCTTTTATTAAGAATGTGTGAGAATCTCATTCAGTGTACAGCTTGCTACATGTTTGCATCACTGGAGCAGCCGCTTCTGGGATTATATGTTTGTGGAAAGTGTGAGCATATTGTCTCTTTAGAAACTCATATTGGGGATCTGGAGGAACGAATTTCAACACTACATGAAATTCAGACAATTGAAAGGGAAATGGATAGGACTGAGCTGGTTGTTAATGGTTCTAGCAGTGGGAATTGGGATGATTCAGATGAGGAGACTCCAGGATGTAGCTGGGTCACAGTTAGAGGGTGAAGTAAAGGTAAGCGGAAGTGACATGCCAGTTCTGAGCTGGTACACCCCAATAGATTTGCCAGATTAAGTGAAGATGTTGGGGATATCAGTTCAGGGGTGGCAGTGTCAGAGAGGGCTGGTTTGCCTAGTATAGTGAACAGTCCTTTAGTTGTGGAAGAGCAGCATACTATGTTGGGCATTCCTTCAAACATGGTAGAGGGGCATACTATAGTTAACAGTCCTTCAGTCATGAAAGAGGGGCATACAAGTCAGGGCCTGAGGTAGATGTTGGTGGTAGGAGACTCTATTATTAGGAAGGTTGATAGGGTAATTTGTCAGTCAGACCCTTTAAATAGAACAGTTTGCTGTCTTCCAGGGGCTCGTGTTAGGCATATTGTGGAGCGTATTGATAGCTTGTTAGATGGATATGGGTCTGATCCTGCAGTCATGGTGCATATTGGTACTAATAAAGGAATCGGCGGGAAATGGGAGTCCTAAAAAATGACTTCAGGTAGTTACTTATACTTACCTATAAAATAAACCCTAAGATAGCTACAATATAACTAATAGTTACATTGTAGCTAGCTTAGGGTTTATTTTTATTTTACAGGCAAGTTTGTATTTATTTTAACTAGGTACAATAGTTATTAAATAATTAACTATTTAATAACTACCTAGCTAAAAAAAATACAAATTTACCTGTAAAATAAAGCCTAAACTAAGTTACAATTACACCTAACACTACACTATAATTAAATAAATTCCCTAAACTAAATACAATAAAAAAAAAAATATCTAAAGTACGGAAAAACCCCCACTAAATTACAGAAAATAATAAAATAATTACAAGTTTTTTAAACTAATTACACCTAATCTAATCCCCCTAATAAAATAAAAAAGCCCCCCAAAATAATAAAAGTCCTATCCTATACTAAATTACATATAGCCTTTAAAAGGGCCTTTTATGGGGCATTGCCCCAAAGTAATCAGCTCTTTTTCTGTATAAAAAAGAACCATACCCCCCCAACATTAAAACCCACCACCCACACACCCAACCCTACTCTAAAACCCACACAATACCCCCTTAATAAAACCTAACACTAACCCCTTGAAGATCACCCTACCTTGAGAAGTCTTCACCCAACCGGGCCGAAGTCCTCAACGAAGCCGGGCGAAGTGGTCCTCCAGATGGGCAGAAGTCTTCATCCAAGCCTGGAAGAAGAAGAGGTCCTCCAGACGGGCAGAAGTCTTCATCCAGGCGGCATCTTCTATCTTCATCCATCCGGCGTGGAACGGCTCCATCTTCAAGACATCCGACGCGGAGCATTCTCTTCAAACGATGTCCAACTGAAGAATGAAGGTTCCTTTAAATGACGTCATCCAAGATGGAGTCCCTTGAATTCTGATTGGCTGATAGAATTATATCAGCCAATCGGAATTAATGTAGGAAAAATCCTATTGGCTGATGCAATCAGCCAATAGGATTGAGCTCACATTCTATTGGCTGATTGGAACAGGGATGACATCATTTAAAGGAACCTTCATTCTTCAGTTGGACGTCGTTTGAAGAGGATGCTCCGCGTCGGATGTCTTGAAGATGGAGCCGTTCCGCGCCGGATGGATGAAGATAGAAGATGCCGCCTGGATGAAGACTTCTGCCCGTCTGGAGGACCTCTTCTTCCCAGCTTGGATGAAGACTTCTGCCCGTCTTGAGGACCACATCGCCCGGCTTTGTTGAGGACTTCGGCCCGGTTGGGTGAAGACTTCTCAAGGTAGGGTGATCGTCAAGGGGTTAGTGTTAGGTTTTATTAAGGGGGTATTGGGTGGGTTTTAGAGTAGGGTTGGGTGTGGGTGGTGGGTTTTAATGTTGGGGGGGTATTGTACTTTTTTTTTTACAGGTAATAGAGCTGATTACTTTGGGGCAATGCCCCGCAAAAGGCCCTTTTAAGGGTTATTTGTAATTTAGTATAGGGTAGGACTTTTTATTATTTTGGGGGGCTTTTTATTTTATTAGGGGGATTAGATTAAGTGTAATTAGTTTAAAAAAACTTGTATTTATTTTATTATTTTCTGTAATTTAGTGGGGGGGGATTCGTACTTTAGATAATTTTTTTATATTGTATTTAAATATATTTAGTTTAGGGAATTTATTTAATTATAGTGTAGTGTCTGGTGTAATTGTAACTTAGGCTAGGTTTTATTATTGCTGGGCCGGAATAGTGGCGAGCGTACCTGGCAGATATTTGATATCTTCCAAAAGTAGTCAGATTGTGCCGAACTTGCGTTCGGAACATCTGTAGTGACGTAAGCATCGATCTGTGTCGGACTGAGTCCAGCAGATCGTATGTTACGTCACCAAATTCTACTTTTGCCGGTTTGTAGGGTTTGATAACTAAGGCGAATCAGGCTCGCCACAAATACGCTGCGGAATTCCTGCGTATTTGCAGTTGACGGCTTGATAAATACATGCCAATGTATTCTCTAATAAAAATACAGAGGATAAATGGATAATATTTAAAACTTTGTTAAATAAATATACTTATCAACAAATACCTTATGGTTATAACAATAAAAAATCAAAGCCGTTGTGGATAAATAATAATGTGTTAAGAGAAATTAGGAAAAAGCGTAGGGCATTTAAATTATTCAAAGAAAATAGTACAGACTCAACATATAATATTTATAAGGAATGTAACAATGCATGCAAAAAAACTATCAAATTAGTCAAAATTGAAAATGAAAAATTAATTGCAAAGGAATCTAAGTCTATCCCTAAAAGGTTCTTTAAGTACATAAATAGTAAAAAATGTAAGAAGGATAATATAGGTACATTAAAATGCGTGGAGGGTAGCATGATAAATAATGACAGGGAGAAGGCTAAGGTACTAAACCAGTTTTTTTCTTCAGTATACACAAGAGAGGAACCATTGGATGATACTTTGGAACAAAATAGAACATGCCAGTCCATACCATTAACTGTGTTATGTTTAGAGGATATCAGGAAAAAACTGGATAATATTAAGGTAAATAAAACTCCAGGCCCAGATGGAATACACCCAAGGGTGTTAAGGGAACTTAGCACTGTTATAGACAAACCTCTACTCTTAATTTTTCAAGACTCATTATCCTCAGGCATGGTACCCCAGGATTGCCGTAAAGCTGATGTGGTGCCACTCTTCAAAAAGGGAAGCAGGGATGATCCAGGAAGCTATAGACCAGTTAGTCTGACATCAATAGTGGGGAAGATATTTGAAGGGATTATATTGATGAGCATATTCATGTAAAGAAGATTATGATTATGAGTTCTAATCAGCATGGTTTTAGGAGAAATAGATCATGTCAAACTAATCTAATTAGATTCTACGAGGAAGTAAGTAAAAATATAGATAAAGGGGAATCAGTTGATGTGATATACTTAGATTTTGCAAAGGCATTTGATACAGTGCCACATGAGAGATTAATGCACAAAATTAAGGGACTGGGAATAGCTGAAAATGTTAGCTCATGGATAAATAACTGGATAAAAGATAGGGAGCAACGAGTAGTAGTAAATGGATCATACTCATATTGGACAAAGGTAATCAGTGGAGTCCCCCAGGGATCAGTACTGGGCCCCGTTCTTTATAATATTTTTATAAATGACCTTGAGCAAGGATTAAATAGCGACATGCAGATGATACTAAGTTAAGTAAGGTCATTAGGTCAAAGCAGGATGAACTTTCATTACAAAGGGATCTGCAAAAATTAGAAGTATGGGCAAGTAAATGGAAAATGAGATTTAGTACGGAAAAATGCAAGGTTCTACATTTTGGAAGTAAAAATAAGCAGGCAACGTATTTTTTTAAATGGGACAAGACTTAGCCAAACAGAGGAGGAAAGGGATTTGGGAGAAGTAATAGATAGCAAGCTAAAGATGGGTGCACAATGCGGGGCAGCAGCTTCAAAGGCTAATAAGACAATAGCATGTATTAAAAGAGGCATTGATTCAAGGGAGGAAAGCATAATTCTGTCACTATATAAAGCCCTGGTAAGACCTTACCTTGAGTATGGAGTGTAGTTCTGGGGACCGATCACAAAAAAAAGATATTGCAGAACTAGAAAAAGTTCAGAGAAGGGCCACAAATCTAATAAGGGGATTGTAGAATTTAACCTATGAGGAGAGGCTAGCCAAACTGGGTCTGTTTTCTTTAGAAAAAGACGCTGAGAGGTGACATGATTACTTTATATAAATATATTCAAGGCCCATATTCAGAGATGGCAGAAGCTCTGTTTATTCCAAGAAAATTGTTTCTGACAGGAGGTCACAATTTAAGGTTGGAAGAAAGGAGATTGAATCTCCTGCAACGGAAACATTTTTTCACTGTAAGAGCAATAAAATTGTGGAACTCATTACCGAAGGAGGTAGTGAATGCCAATACCCTAGATAAAGTCTCGATACATTTGTGTATATAAACAAAATTCATGGATATGATTGCTAGTATTAAATGAGTCACCGTTTAGTGGGGTTATTTAAGCTGAAGTGGAGCTTTTTGTAAGTATTTTAGATTTGTATAGGTTGAACTCGATGGACTTCAGTCTTTTTTCAACGTTATCTACTATGTATGTTACTTTAATAAAAAAAATATTGTAGAAAACATGTTTGACAATATTTCCGACTAGTATATGATCTACAACGTAGTCTATTAAATAATGTTACTTGACATCAAACCCGCGTAATGAAACATCTCCCTCTGTTTTCTTTAAAGTCTATTAAATAATGTTACTTGACATCAAACCCGCGTAATGAAACATCTCCCTCTGTTTTCTTTAACAGGATGAACCTTGTATCTCTATCAATGTCCTTCCCAAAAGTGAAACCTGTTTATCTTTTATTGGTAGCTACCATATTTCTTCTGAGCCTCTTGTACCACCAGGACATATATCAGGTAAGGTTTATTAACTCAAATGCTTTTAAAGGGACAGTCTAGTCAAAATTAAAGGGATACTAAACCCATTTTTTTTCTTTTATGATTCAGATAGAGCAGCAATTTTCTAATTTACTCCTATTATCAAATTTTCTTTGTTCTCTTGGTATCTTTATTTGAAAAGCAGGAATGAAAGCGTAGGAGCCAGCCCATTTTTTGTTCAGCACCTTGGTAGCGCTTGCTGATTGGTGGCTAAATGTAGCCATCAATAAGCAAGCGCTATCCAGGGTGCTGAACCAAAAAGTATTCTTTTAAACTTTCATAATTCAGAAAGGGCGTGCAATTTTACATCTTTTCAATTTACTTTTATAATCAAATTTGCTTTGTTCTCTTGGTATTCTTTGTTGAAATCTAAACCTAGGTAGGCTAATTTGCTAATTTGTAAGCCCTTATCTTAGTGCATTTTGACAGTTTTTCACAGTTAGACAGTCCTAGTTCATGTGTGCCATATAGATAACATTGTGCTCACTCCCATGCAGTTATTTCAGCACTTATTGGCTAAAATGCAAGTCTGTTATTAGCACTGAGATAAGGGGCAGTTTGCAGAGGCTTTGATACAAGGTAATCGCGTAGGTAAAAAGTATATAAATATAACAGTGTTGGTTATGCAGAACTGGGGAATGGGGAATAAAGGGATTATCTATCTTTTGTAGACAGTAACAATTCTGGAGTAGACTTTTTAAGGGGCAGTTTTATTTTCATCTAAAAATGAGCATTTCAAAATATATTTCAGATTTCTTTTTAAAAAATACTCATGTTCCTGTCCTGAAAAAAATCAGTGTGCTAGATTCATATAAAATCTTAAGGCTCATGAGGGACCTGCTCAAAATTAATTGAGAATTACTTCACCTCTCCTATTTGTGTTGTGTCCCAAAACATGATATTTCCCACATCAAATGAGAACCTCTAGCAACACTGAGAAGCAGGAATAACTATAACCACAGCATGTAGAAAGCACTGTGCAAACTGGTCGAGGGTGTTCTGGGGTGTTATAGAGGCAGTGCCCCCCAACTGTAATCCTGCATTGCTTTTCCCACCATTGCTCTGCTGATGGCTTTCCCAGACCCTTGTATTGGCTGGGCCTAGGGGTGTGTGTGCTGGGTCTGTCTTCAAACATTTCGAAGACCGGTCTTATTTCCCAGTCCTGCCCTTGTATGTATGCGTATGTGTGTGTCCTCTCATAGGATATACTGTATAATACCCGTAGGGGGGGCAGCAAAGCTCTATTCACGGAGAGAAAAGTGCCCCTCTTTGGCTGTTTAAATGTTGGCAGGTTTGCTTTAGTGCCAAAGAATGGTGGATCGGCTTGCTGTTCAGATGTGACATATGGTAGCCCTATTGAAGTGGGTTTATAAGTAAAGAAAGTACACGATAGCTAAAAGAGAGGTTTATTTTGTGAGTGCGAGTATTAAAAAAAAAAAAAAAAAAAAGTATTTACAGTAATCTACTGAGCCCATATTTGTTCTCTTTGCGCTTCGGTGCTTTTTGTGCTTATAGCTTCTCCGTTACTCAACCTACTCCAGTGGTGGAGATTGCAGAAGGGAAAAAAGACCTTGTTATATTGCATTGCTCACCATCATTCTACTGTTTTAGAACTTCAGACACATAATTATTTTTACCTTCAATCATAACTGTTCCTCCCCTGTCAGGCTGAGTCATGATTTATTCTGTTAATGCTGTCAGATAACTTTCACCTAGATTACGAGTTTTGCGTTAACAGGGGTTCGGTGCTAACTAGCAGTTTTCCCTCACCGCTCACTTACAGACAGCGCTGGTATTACGGGTTTTTACAAACCCGGCGTTAACCGCCAAAAAGTGAGCGAAGAGCAAAATTTAGCTCCACATCTCACCTCAATACCAGCGCTGCTTACGGTAGCGGTGAGCAGGTAAAACGTGCTCATGCAAGATTTCCCCATAGGAATCAATGGGGGAGAGCCGGCTGAACTAAAACAAAAAAGCAGCGTTCAGCTTCTAACGCAGCCCCATTGATTCCTATGGGGAAACACATTTTATGTCTACACCTAACACCCTAACATGAACCCCGAGTCTAAACACCCCTGATCTTACACTTATTAACCCCTAATCTGAAGCCCCCGACATCGCCGACACCTGCATTATATTATTAACCCCTAATCTGCTGCTCCGAACACCGCCGCCACCTACATTATACTTATGAACCCTTAATCTGATGCCCCCAAAATCGCTGAACCCTACATTATATTTATTAACCCCTAATCTGCTGCCCCCAATGTTGCCGCAACCTAACTACACTTATTAACCCCTAATCTGCCGCCCCAACGTCGCCACCACTATAATAAAGTTATTAACCCCTAAATCTAACCCTAACTGAAATATAATTTTAATAAATCTAAATAAAATTACTATCATTAACTACATTATTCCTATTTAAAACTAAATAGTTACCTATAAAATAAACCCTAAACTAGCTACAATATAACTAATAGTTACATGGTATCTATATTAGGGTTTATTTTTATTTTACAGGCAAGTTTGTATTTATTTTAACTAGGTAGAATAGTTATTAAATAGTTATTAACTATTTAATAACCACCTAGTTAAAATAAATACAAATTTACCTGTAAAATAAAACCTAACCTATGTTACAATTACACCTAACACTACACTATAATTAAATTAATTACCCAAACTAAATACAATTAATTACAATTTAAATAAATTATCTAAAGTACAAACCCCCCCCACTAAATTACAGAAAATAATAAAATAATTACAAGAATTTTAAACTAATTACACCTACTATAATCCCCCTAACAAAATAAAAAAGCCCCCCAAAATAAAAAAGCCCTACCCTACACTAAATTACAAATAGCCCTTAAAAGGGCCTTTTACACTGCATTGCCCCAAAGCAATCAGCTCTATTACCTGTAAAAAAAAAAAAAAAGTACAAATACCCCCAACATTAAAACCCACCACCCACACAACCAACCCTACTCTAAAACCCACCCAATCCCCCCTTAATAAAACCTAACTCTAACCCCTTGAAGATCACCCTACCTTGAGAAGTCTTCACCCAACCGGGCCGAAGTCCTCAACGAAGCCGGGTGAAGTGGTCCTCAAGACGGGCAGAAGTCTTCATCCAAGCCGGGAAGAAGAGGTCCTCCAAACGGGCAGAAGTCTTCATCCAGGCGGCATCTTCTATCTTCATCCATCCGGCGTGGAACGGCTCCATCTTCAAGACATCCGACGTGGAGCATCCTCTTCAAACGACGTCCAACTGAAGAATGAAGGTTCCTTTAAATGATGTCATCCCTGTTCCAATCAGCCAATAGAATGCGAGCTCAATCCTATTGGCTGATTGCATCAGCCAATAGGATTTTTCCTACCTTAATTCCGATTGGCTGATAGAATTCTATCAGCCAATCGGAATTCAAGGGACTCCATCTTGGATGACGTCATTTAAAGGAACCTTCATTCTTCAGTTGGACGTCGTTTGAAGAGGATGCTCTGCATCGGATGTCTTGAAGATGGAGCCGTTCCACGCCGGATGGATGAAGATAGAAGATGCCGCCTGGATGAAGACTTCTGCCCGTCTGGAGGACCTCCACGAAGCCGGCAGAAGTGGTCCTCCAGACGGGCAGAAGTCTTCCTCCAGACGGGTAGAAGAGGTCTTCCAGACAGGAAGTCTTCATCCAGGCGGCATCTTCTATCTTCATCCATCCGGCGCAGAGCGGCTCCATCTTCAAGACATCCGACGCGGAGCATCCTCTTCAAACGACGGCCGACTGAAGAATGAAGGTTCCTTTAAATGACGTCATCCAAGATGGCGTCCCTTCAATTTCGGTTGGCTGATAGAATTCTATCAGCCAATCGGAATTAAGGTAGAAAAAATCCTATTGACTGATGCAATCAGCAGCGTAGGGACCTCTCAACGCTGCTTTTTAACCCTAACGCAAGACTCCTAATCTAGCCGTTTGTCTTTCTTTCACAACTAGACAGGTTTCATGAAGACTCAATTACATCTGTAATTTTTGACTTGCTAATAAATTCTGTCTAAATAATCCTTGTTATTACACTGCGTTGTTTACTTACAACAAAAGTCTCCTAGTATGTAATTTATCTTGTCAAAAATGTGCTTGGATGGAGAAGGTTTTAAAAATATTTAAATCTATTATTGTGTATTGCTTCAGCAGAGAGAATAATTAATAGACATTCACAGAGGGAAAAATGTTTCAGCATATCTGGCCATGGGGTTGTTAGTAATTACAGTCTACTGAACTTTTTTCTATATGGCCCACGTGCACTAGCACTGTCTAACTGTGAAAAACTGTCAAAATGCACTGAGATAAGAGGGGGCCTACAAGGGCTTAGAAATTAGCACATGAGCCTACCTAGTTTTAGCTTTCAACTAAGAATACCAAGAGAACAAAGCAAATTTGATGATAAAAGTAAATTGGAAAGTTGTTTAAAATCACATGCCCTATCTTAATCATGAAGGTTTAATTTTGTGTTGACTGCCCCTTTAATTTATTTTGTTGCATGTGTTTGTTTATTTGTTAAAGGGAACACTTGCTTTGTGCTTTCAAATTAAAACAAGGAATGCAGGAAAATGAATGAATTATTAAAATGTTCTATACCAGGCATCAATAAACTCCTGCAGACTTCTTACAGTTTTGCAATATTAAATGGACTCTATAGTCTAAATTAAACTTTCATGATTCAGATAGTGGATAAGGTTGTAAGAGACTTAACAATTTACTGCCATTATCAAATTGTGCACAGTATTTTCATATGCACACTTTGAGAGGCACCAGCTACTACTGAGCATGTGCAAGAGTTCACAGTGTACACACATATTAGTCTGTGATTGGTTTATGGCTGTCACATGAATTTGGGGCCAACAAACTAAAGTAGATTTTTAAATTTGTCATAAAAAATCTACTACACATGTAAAAGTTGTAGTACGTGTGATTGCATTGTCTTTTTGTTATGCATTTGATGATTATGCGATTCTACTGGTCTTTTAAGAGGAATGGGCAATAGATAACAATTACTGAACTGCCACTTGCATTGTCAATGTGTTTTTCCAGTGATCATAACCCTAAAATGAATCTGCCATTAATAACCCTGAATATGGAAATTGTTATCTTCTGAAAACAAAACAACATCGCTACCTTCATTGTTAATCTCTTGAATTCATAATCCAAACTACACATTCTGGCACTTGTTAAAGGGACATTAAAGTCAAAATGATTCAGATAGAGCTTTCAGTTTTAAAAACTTCCCAATTTTCTGTTATTTAATTTGATTAATTCCTTTGGTATTCTTTGTTAAAAAGCATACAAAGGTAGGCTCAGGAGCAGTAATGGACTACTGGGATCTAGCTGCTAATTGGTGGCTGTGCATTTATGCCTCTTGTCATTGGCTCACCAGATGTGCTCAGCTAACTACCAGTAATGCATTTCTTCTCCATCAACAAAGGATAACAAGAGATTGAAGCACATTTGATAATAGAAGTAAACTGAATGTTGGGTTTCATGTACCACTGGGTACAGCAGCACGGTCACTAATCACCATTATATTGTTGTTCCTCCTATACCTACAGATTCTCTCATTTTAAACCTTTAAACGCATTGGTTAGGGAAGCTAGGCAGATTCACACTGAGCGCTGCCATCTTGATATTTAAAGGAACATAATGTTTTATTGTTTAAAAAGATAGATAATCCCTTTATTAACCATTCCCTAGTTTTGCATAACCAACACTGTTATATTAATACACTTTTTACTTCTGTGATTACCTTGTATCTAAGCCTCTGCAGACTGCCCCTTATCTCAGTTATATTAATATACGTGTTACCTCTGTGATTACCCTGTATCTAAGCCTCTGCAAACTGCCCCTTACCTTAGTTATATTAATATACTTTTTACCTCTGTGATTACCTTGTATCTAAGCCTCTGCAAACTGTCCCTTATCTCAGTTATATTAATATACATTTTACCTCTGTAATTACCTTGTATCTAAGCCTCTGCAAACTGTCCCTTATCTCAGTTATATTAATATACTTTTTACCTCTGTGATTACCCTGTATCTAAGCATTGGCAGACTGCCCCATATCTCAATTATAATAATATACTTTTTACTTCTGTGATTACCCTGTATCTAAGCCTCTGCAGACTGCTCCTTATCTCAGGTATATTAATATACTTTTTACTTCTGTGGTTACCTTGTATCTAAGCCTCTGCAGACTGCCCCTTATCTCAGTTATATTAATATACTTTTTACTTCTGTGGTTACCTTGTATCTAAGCCTCTGCAGATTGCCCCTTACCTTGGTTCTTTTGATAGACTTGCTTTTTATGCAATCAGTGCTGACTTATAAATAACTCCACAGGAGTGAGCACAATTACCTATATAGCACACATGAACTAGCACTGTCTAACTGTTAAAATTGTCAAAATGCACTGAGATAAGAGGTGGCCTTCAACTGTTTAGAAATCAGTTTGAGCCTACCTAGGTTTAGCTTTAAAAAATGAATACCAAGAGAACAAAGCAAATTTGATGAAAGTAAATTGAAAAGCTGTTTAAAACTGCCCTATCTGAATCATGTAACCAACCTGATGACAATACTCTGTCACCTCTCAAGGGGGCGCTAATATACACAGAATATATATATATATATATATATATATATATATATATATATATATATATATATATATATATATATATATATATATATATAGTGCTAGATCACTCCTATAATGTCAACAGATTACAAAATACAACAAAAATATAGAGTATATATATAGTGTGATAAAATATACAAAATGATATAACTTATCAGTCCATAGGTGAATCAATCACTGAAAAAATTCTTGTCCGTTTGGACTTGCTTCCAATGGTCTTTTATTCTTGAATTCACGGCAGTTCCTTTCCAAATAGAAGAGGTTAACTGGAATCTGTGATGGTATAAAACAGACACACAGAAGGGCGCCCCCTAGTGTAATAAAGTACAGATGGTGTACAAATATGTGATAACAGATGTTCAGGTACTCACAAGTGTGGCAGCACTCACTCGTGCTTAGTAGTGCATACTGGAATCTGTGATGGTATAAAACAAACACACAGAAGGGCGCCCCCTAGTGTAATAAAGTACAGATGGTGTACAAATATGTGATAACAGATGTTCAGGTACTCACAAGTGTGGCAGCACTCACTCGTGCTTAGTAGTGCATACTGGAATCTGTGATGGTATAAAACACACAGAAGGGCGCCCCCTAGTGTAATAAAGTACAGATGGTGTACAAATATGTGATAACAGATGTTCAGGTACTCACAAGTGTGGCAGCACTCACTCGTGCTTAGTAGTGCATACTGGAATCTCACTGTGTCCCAGCTCACTGTTCTTTTCCCACAGGTCTCAGTCTAGGCTGTAGTCTCCAACCGCAAACAACCATGGACAGGCTCTCAGTCAAGTGATACAAACAATGGTCTTTAAAAGCACAGTGTATACAAATATCACTGTGTATTAAATGCAACTAGTTTGTCAGCTAGCTTGTTGTTTCCTCAGGCATTTAACAACCTGACTGAGAGCTCAAGAATATATACTACATTTAACCAATAGAAACACATTAGGGTGCTTACACCCCTAAACACAGCTGTTCACCTTAATTAGATATCTATTTTATCCTTATGTTTGTCAGGCATAGTTATTTTATGATGAAACCAATACAATATAAACACATAGTTAAAATCCAATTCCTACACACATCAAGGAATTGGATTTTAACTATGTGTTTATATTGCATTGGTTTCATCATAAAATAACTATGCCTGACAAACATAAGGGCTAAATAGATTTCTACACACATCAAGGAATTGGATTTTAACTATGTGTTTATATTGTATTGGTTTCATCATAAAATAACTATGCCTGACAAACATAAGGGCTAAATAGATATCTACACATATCAAGGAATTGGATTTTAGCTATGTGTTTATATTGTATTGGTTTCATCATAAAATAACTATGCCTGACAAACATAAGGATAAAATAGATATTTAATTAAGGTGAACAGCTGTGTTTAGGGGTGTAAGCACCCTAATGTGTTTCTATTGGTTAAATGTAGTATATATTCTTGAGCTCTCAGTCAGGTTGTTAGATGCCTGAGGAAACAACAAGCTAGCTGAGAAACTAGTTGCATTTAATACACAGTGATATTTGTATACACTGTGCTTTTAAAGACCATTGTTTGTATCACTTGACTGAGAGCCTGTCCATGTTTGTTTGCGGTTGGAGACTACAGCCTAGACTGAGACCTGTGGGAAAAGAACAGTGAGCTGGGACACAGTGAGATTCCAGTATGCACTGCTAAGCATGAGTGAGTGCTGCCACACTTGTGAGTACCTTAGGCTGACCATATTGCCGCTTTAAGAAGGAACACATATGAAAAATACATATGTGAGGGTTCTTATACAAAACCATTTCTTTAAACAGCCCTGAAAACAGCCCTGACATATGTATTTTTCATATGTGTCCCTTTTTAAAGCGGCAATATGGTCAGCCTAGAGTACCTGAACATCTGTTATCACATATTTGTACACCATCTGTACTTTATTACACTAGGGGGCGCCCTTCTGTGTGTTTGTTTTATACCATCACAGATTCCAGTATGCACTGCTAAGCACGAGTGAGTGCTGCCACACTTGTGAGTACCTGAACATCTGTACTTTATTACACTAGGGGGCGCCCTTCTGTGTGTTTGTTTTATACCATCACAGATTCCAGTATGCACTACTAAGCACGAGTGAGCGCTGCCACACGTGTGAGTACCTGAACATCTGTACTTCATTACACTAGGGGGCGCCCTTCTGTGTGTTTGTTTTATACCATCACAGATTCCAGTGTGCACTACTAAGCACGAGTGAGTGCTGCCACACTTGTGAGTACCTCAACATCTGTTATCACATATTTGTACACCATCTGTACTTTATTACACTAGGGGGCGCCCTTCTGTGTGTCTGTTTTATACCATCACAGATTCCAGTTAACCTCTTCTATTTGGAAAGGAACTGCCGTGAATTCAAGAATAAAAGACCATTGGAAGCAAGTCCAAACAAAAATATTTGTACACCATCTGTACTTTATTACACTAGGAGGCGCCCTATTTGAATCATAAAAGTTTTGACTTCATTGTCCCTTTAAGTATTCTTGTGACAGAAGCAGTGCACATGCACAGATCAGTGATATAACAGTCTTCTTGACAAGCCGTGCACTTCAGTTTAACAAACAGAATTCAAAGTGCTGTACATTTTTTACTGCTGCATTTCTCTATAATATTCCTGAGGGCTTTTTTATACTTGTAATGGAACTTTTAAACTGTGTAAAAATAAAACAACACCACAAAAATACTCAAATGTAACTCTTCAAATTTCAGTTATGTGAACTAATCCAAAGTGCAAGGTACAGGCGTCAAAAAGCAGCAACATCACTGATCTGTGCAAGCGCACTGCTTGTGTCACAGGATGCAACAATACACATATACACACGTGACGTTTCCCGGGATAAAGGTACAGAGCTTTACCAGCTGGCTTCTGTAATGGG
Organism: Bombina bombina; assembly: GCF_027579735.1. Classification (NCBI taxonomy): domain Eukaryota; kingdom Metazoa; phylum Chordata; class Amphibia; order Anura; family Bombinatoridae; genus Bombina; species Bombina bombina. The sequence continues at coordinate 340,639,118 of NC_069506.1, forward strand.
GGAAAACAGAGAATGTCTTTAAAGAGAGTTGTAGGTACAGGAGGACAAACACTATCACGGAGAGTAGTTACCTTTCCACTGAAGCTGTACTCATCAGTTTAATATCCCTTTAAGTATAGGGCCACATTCACCAAAACGATAATGAAAAAGTGAGGACAAATGAAAATGATTGCTTGGGCTCCATTTATTAAGCTGTGTATGCAGCTGTGAAGCTCCTTCGCTGTAGCCGATAGTTAAGAAGTGGTCATCAGATAACTGCTTCCTTACCTGTAGCTCTTAGCTGTGAGATTAAAATTACCCTGGACAAGTTTGCCTGGGATGATTGACAGCCCCTACTCACGTGCCATTAGCCTAGCGTGAGCAGGGGCAGCATTGCACAAGCAGACTCCGGTAAACAGGTCAGCTGAAGTGAACCTTGTCCATCCGGACTTTGTTAAATGGGAACCATAACATCAAAATAAGTTATTATGTCATTAATTATAAATGGATAAATTGCAATCAACCTCTTTATTTGTTGCAAATATAGCAGTGGAACTTTCTTATATTTTAACATTTGTACAATTTTCAATACATTCTACAGTCACTTAAAGGAACATGAAGTCCAACATTTTTCTTCAATGATTCAGAAAGAGCTTATACATTAAAACAACTTTCCAATTTAATTTTATTTTCAAATGAGCTTTATTATCTTGGTATATATAGGTTAAAAGAGCAGCAATGCACTTCTGGGAGCTAGCTGGACACATTGAGTGAGCCAATGACAAGTGGCAAACTTGTGCAGTCACCAATCACAAAATACTTTTCAGGAGTGCAATGCTGCTTCTGAGTGCACCTAGGTAGCCTTTTCAACAAAGGTTATCAATAGATAATACAATTTTAAACAACTTACCAATTTACTTCTATTTCCTAATTTGCTTTCTTCTATCTGAAATATAACAGAAAAGTTTTGGGTTTTTTGTCCCTTTAATTTTCATGTCAGTTTAGATGAGAATTTGTTATCTTAATTTCCATGTTACAGTTTTTAGCAAACAAAGAACAACAAAACTACAGCATATAATTTTCTTATGAAACTGAATATATTTTATAATGCTATAGGTTTGAACATTTGTTCATTTGTAAACCTTCCAATACTTTTTCTAGATTCTCTTTATTATATTTACATATTGCAGAAGCTTGGCGGTAGTGAGAAGAAAACACGAATCACATCTGCCACCATTTTATGTTTCTATAAAATGTATTAAAGTTTGAATTATCTAAGCTCTGTGTTACATGCGCTAATATCATTAACATTCATGGGACTTTCAATTCATGTTTGTCTTGCTCATAATTGTAGGATCATTTAAAGAATATTTTCAGCAACTGTCCTGGGGAAATTGAGGGAGAAAAGAACATTGCAAATTTTTCAACTCCAATCAGTGACCTTCAAAAAAAGATAAATGAAGTCTTCGACAAAATTCAACTAATTGTTCCCAATGCAACATTTACCTACTTAAATAGAACTACAAATGGGGAAAAGAGCAAGATTTTTATTGCAAGCCCGAGACAAAAATATTGCATAGGAGAAGAGTTTGTGATTCAAATTGACATGTATGATCACCTAGGAAGAAGGAAAGGATATGGAGGGGACTTCATTAGGGCACGTATTTTTTCTGATGAACGCAAAGCCAGTGTATGTGGAAGAGTGGAAGACTTTAATAATGGGAGCTACCATGTGCATTTCCCTTTGTACTGGGAGGGCCAGGTCAAGGTGTCTGCCAAGTTGTTTCATCCCAGTGAAGGTATTTCAGCTCTCTGGAGAGCTAGACATGCCAGTCTTGGAGTTCTTGGCTTTGAAGGCAAATTTGTTAGTCGTAACCAAGAAGCCACCACTAAATGTGGTTTTAAACTCAACACAGACAAGGAGGTTTGTGAATATGTAGATCCAGATGATGAGAATGCATTCTACTGTATCAAGCCTGAGAAGTTACCATGTGACTCTCTACATGACATGAAATCATTTGACATTCATCTCTCATACTTGAGCAAGGAGGAACAACAGATGTTTCAGAGGTACTTTATAAGTCAAATTAATTCTATTATAGATTTTGGCAGCCTTTTAAGAGTTTTGGTTTAGAGGTTTATAATGAATAGTTTATATATATATATATATATATATATATATATATATATATATATATATATCCTATATAATAAAAGGCCAAGTGTGTTTGTCCGAAGCTGTCATGCGCAGTAGAGACTGCGAGCGAGGACAAACACACCTGGCCTTCTAACTGACCTCCTCATGGCATCTGGCGTCACGTGTGGAGGAGTGGGCGTGGCCGACCAGGTGTGACGTGGGCGTGGCCGGGTGTGGCGTGGACGGGGTCAGCCGTGGCCAGATGCCGACTGAAGTCAGTGAGACTGAGAGCTCTAAAAACGGGGATAGAGAGAACAGCAGAAGAGGGGGGATAAAGAGAGGGAGAGAGACAGCAAGAGAGAGGGGGAGAGAGCACAAAAGAGAGGGAGAGAGAGCACAAAAGAGAGGGGGAGAGAGCACAAAAGAGAGGGGGAGAGAGCACAAAAGAGAGGGGGAGAGAGCACAAAAGAGAGGGGCGAGAGCACAAAAGAGAGGGGGGAGAGAGCACAAAAGAGAGGGGGGAGAGAGCACAAAAGAGAGGGGGGAGAGAGCACAAAAGAGAGGGGGAGAGAGCACAAAAGAGAGGGGGAGAGAGCACAAAAGAGAGGAGGAGAGAGCACAAAAGAGAGGAGCGAGAGAGTACAAAAGAGAGGGGGGAGAGAGCACAAAAGAGAGGGGGGAGAGAGCACAAGAGAGAGGGGGGAGAGAGCACAAGAGAGAGGTGGGAGAGAGCTCAAGAGAGAGGGGGGAGAGAGCACAAGAGAGAGGGGGAGAGAGCACAAGAGAGAGGGGGGAGAGAGCACAAAACAGAGGTGGAGAGAGCGCAAAAGAGAGGGGGAGAGTGCGCAAAAGAGAGGGAGAGAGACAGCAAAGGGAGGAGAGAGAGAGAGCAAACAAGAGGAGAGAGAGAAAACGAGAGGAGAAAGAGAGAGAGAGAGAGCAAATGAGAGGAGAGAGAGAGCAAAAGAGAGGAGAGAGAGAGCCAACGAGAGGAGAAAGAGAGAGCAAACGAGAGGGGGGAAGAGAGAGAGCAAAAGAGGGAGAAAGAGAGCAAAAGAGAGGGGGAGAGAGCAAAAGAGAGTGGGAGAGAGAGAGCAAAAGAGAGGGGCAGAGAGAGAGCAAAAGAGAGGTGAGAGAGAGAGAGAGTGAGAGAGCAAAAGAGAGGGGAGAAAGAGAGAGCAAAAGAGGGGAGAAAGAGAGAGAAACAGAGAGGGGGATAGAGAGAGAGAGGGGTGGGACCGCTGTACTGCAAAAAATGGCCCGTGTACACAGGCTTTAGGACTAGTGTATATATATATACAGTTAAATCCAGGAACAAGCACTCATTCCCTTAGATGCAACATCCAGGGTGCACTGCAGGCTCAATGTACATTCCAAAAATAAGCAGGCACTTTCTGGTTTTGATATGAGCAATCGTGTTTAATAAAGGTAACGTTTCAGGGTTAACCCCTTCCTCAGATCATCAATGGTCTGAGGAAGGGTTAACCCTCGAAATATTACCTTTATTAAACAAGATTGTTTGTGACATATTAAAACCAGAGAGTGCAGACAGTATATATATCAAAATATCAAGAGTATTGCATTGAGCAATGATACTTTTTTATTGTATTAACTATACATTTATAAGTTGACAAAAATCTAGACAGGCCCAGAGGCTTGTTTTCCCACAGAAAACCTCTGAATTACATTGTTTCCAATGGGTCTGTCTAGATTTGTTAATGAACTACATAATGAGTTATTTTTTCTATATTTTG
>NC_069506.1:340647987-340702987 GCF_027579735.1 Bombina bombina
TGTGCATTGTGACTTAGTCCTCCAGTATAGCTTACCTCTTCATGTGTATTGTGACTTAGTCCTACAGTATAGCTTACCTCTTCATGTGTATTGTGCCTAAGTCCTCCAGTATAGCTTACCTCTTCATGTGCATTGGGACTTAGTCCTCCAGTATAGCTTACCTATTTATGTGCATTGTGGCTTAGTCCTCAAGTTAAGCTTACCTCTTCATGTGCATTGTGATTGTGTGGATAACTCCTTCCAGTATAGCTTACCTCTTCATGTGCATTGTGACTTAGTCCTCCAGTATAGCTTACCTCTTCATGTGCATTGTGATTTAGTCCTCCAGTAAAGCTTACCTCTTCATGTGCATTGTGACTTAGTCCTCCAGTATAGCTTACCTCTTCATGTGCATTGTGGCTTAGTCCTCCAGTATAGCTTACCTCTTTATGTGCATTGTGGCTTAGTCCTCCAGTATAGCTTACCTCATCATGTGCGATGTGACTAAATCCTCCAGTATAGCTTACCTCTGCATGTGCATTGTGGCTTAGTCCTCCAGTATAGCTTACCTCATTATGTGCAATGTGGCTATATCCTCCAGTATAGCTTACCTCTTCATGTGCATTGTGACTTAGTCCTCCAGTATAGCTTACCTCTTCATGTGCATTGTGGCTTAGTCCTCCAGTATAGCTTCCCTCTTCATGTGCATTGTGACTTAGTCCTCCAGTATAGCTTACCTCTTCATGTGCATTGTGGCTTAGTCCTCCAGTAAAGCTTACCTCTTCATGTGCATTGTTGCTTAGTCCTCCAGTGTAGCTTACCATTTCATGTGCATTGTGGCTTAGTCCTCCAGTATAGCTTACCTCTTTATTTGTATTGTGGCTTTGTCCTCCAGTATATCTTGCCTCCTTGTGTGTATTGTGCCTAAGCCCTCCAGTATAGCTTACCTCTTCATGTGCATTGTGACTTAGTCCTCCAGTATAGCTTGCCTCTTTGTGTGCATTGTGACTTAGTCCTCCAGTATAGCTTACATCTTCTTGTGCATTGTGACTAAGGCCTCCAGTATAGCTTACCTCTTCATGTGCATTGTGGATAACTCCTCCAGTATAGCTTACCTCTTCATGTGCATTGTGGCTAACTCCTCCAGTATAGCTTACCTCTTCATGTGCATTGTGGCTTAGTTTTCCAGTATAGCTTACCTCTTCATGTGAATTGTGGCTAACTCCTCCAGTATAGCTTACCTCCTTGTGTGCATTGTGACTTAGTCCTACAGTATAGCTTACCTCTTCATGTGCATTGTGGCTTACTCCTCCAGTATAGCTTACCTATTTGTGTGCATTGTGACTTAGTCTTCCAGTATAGCTTACCTCTTCATGTGCATTGTGGCTAACTCCTCCATTATAGCTTACCTCTCTGTGTGCATTGTGACTTAGTCCTCCAGTAAAGCTTATCTCTTCATGTGCATTGTGGCTAAGTCCTCCAGTATAGCTTACCTCTAGATATGTGCAATTCGGTTCGGTTTGATTCGGAAATTCGGAAAATTTAGAAAATTCGGCGATTCGGATCGAACCGAATTCCTGAATTAAAATACTGCCGAATTTCGAGAATAAATCCGAATTACTTCGGATTTATTCGGTAAATTTGGATGGCCATGGATTACACTAGTATTGTACAGTATATTAGGTTATAGCACTCTGCTATGGGTTACACCTAACACTTACCGAAATTCCGAATTACCGAACCGAACCGAATCCAGCCGAATTTCTTCAAATCCGAATTAATCCGAAACAAATCGATTCAAAATTTTCCGAATTCGAATCGATCCGAACCGAACTTCGAAAAATTCTGAATCGATCCGAACCAAACCGAATTTTTTCACCATGCACATGTCTACTTACCTCTTCATGTGCATTGTGGCTTAGTCCTCCAGTATAGTTTACCTCTTCATGTGCATTGTGGCTAAATACTGTAGTATGATTTACCTCTTCATGTGCATTGTGGCTAAATACTGTAGTATGGCTTACCTTTTCATGTGCATTGTGGCCAAGTCCCCCAATATGGCTTACCTCTTCATGTGCATTGTGGCCAGGTCCCCCAGTATGGCTTACCTCTTCATGTGCATTGTGGCCAAGTCCCCCAGTATAGCTTACCTCTTCATGTGCATTGTGGCCAGGTCCCCCAGTATAGCTTACCTCTTCATGTGCATTGTGGCCAAGTCCCCCAATATGGCTTACCTCTTCATGTGCATTGTGGCCAAGTCCCCCAATATGGCTTACCTCTTCATGTGCATTGTAGCCAAGTCCCCCAATATGGCTTACCTCTTCATGTGCATTGTGGCCAAGTCCCCCAGTATAGCTTACCTCTTCATGTGCATTGGGGCCAGGTCCCCCAGTATAGCTTACTTCTTCATGTGCATTGTGGCCAAGTCCCCCAGTATAGCTTACCTCTTCATGTGCATTGTTGCCAGGTCCCCCAGTTTAGCTTACCTATTAATGTCAACAATTAAGTGAATCCCACAGATTAAATAGTCACTAAAAAGGAATATTAACAAATTCCCTGAGAGTTACAGTGCTATGCGGCAATTTTGGGAAACCAAGAGAAAATTGTAGTAATTTCGGTTAATAATAAAATGACATATCATAATAAATGGTTTAAACACAGGCAGGGTATTCATGGCATAATAACGTACTAAATATTACAGGCATAATAAACTACTATCTGACACTTTAGAAATATTAAAAAATACAAATATTCCCATCATTTTTAAATGCAGATCACCACCACTTTCTCATTGTTACATACTCCTAATATTTAGCACCTTTAACCAGGAGACTTGGGACACTTTGGACAGATAGAATGTTAGAGGGGTAGGTTCATGAATTGTCATGGGTAGGTTCTTGTATCATGGGTGGTGTCAATACCGTCTGGGGACACAGCTGGATGGTCCTAAGTTTCATTTTGTGAAAGCAGGACATTTATAGGGAAGGAAGACTGGCAAAAGGTACAGCTGGGCTGATCTAGAATTTATATCATCAGTCAAAATGGGAATAAATTGTTTTTTTGACATTATAAACTTTTAGATGATGTACACAACTACTGCTCTGTGGAAAATCACATAAATTACAAAGTGTACATTTTCAGCAAGATTCAAATAGGCACAGACCTTACTCATGCAGTCAAACCCTACACATATTTCATACCTGAAAAAAAGAATTGCAACAACAGCACACAACCTACATTTCATATGTAATGTATACCAACAAAATGCTTGACAGTTTGCAACTGTGCATACAAATTATATCATAACAGGACTAGCATATGTTAAAGGAACAGTCTAGTCAGAATTAAATGTTCATGATTCAGATAGGGCATGCAATTTTAAAGGGAAGGTCAAGTCCACAAAAAAACATTCATAATTTAAATAGGACATGTAATTTTAAACAACTTTTTAATTTACTTTTATCAACAATTTTGCTTTGTTCCCTTGGTATTCTTAGTTGAAAGCTAAACCTAGGAGGTTCATATGCTAATTTCTTTGACCTTGAAGACTGCCTCTAATCTGAATGCATTTTGACCACTAGAGGGCATTAGTTCATGTGTTTCATATAGATAACGTTGCACTCATGCACGTGAAGTTACCTAGGAGTGAGCACTGATTGGCTATAATGTAAGTCTGTCAAAAGAACTGAAATAGGGGGGCAGTTTGCAGAGGATTAGATACAAGGTAATTACAGAGGTAAAAAGTCTATCAATATAACAGTGTTGGTTATGAAAAACTGGGGGTTGGATAATGAAGGGATTATCTATCTTTTTAAACAATAACAAATTTCAAGTAGACTGTCCCTTTAAGTATAGGGCTTTTTTTTTACTAAAAGAATAATAAAAAAAAGTGCTGCCAAAGACAAGGTATATGGCTGATAGTTATTTCCATCTTAAAGGGCTCATCATTAACAATTAACATTCTGATAATTATCAAATGATGGATTGCGATAGCCCATAATTTCAGGTATGTTCTTCCAATAAAATGTTTATTTTTATTGCAAACTATGAAATATTTATTAACATGTTTTTTATATATTATTTTATAGGTCCAATATTGGAGTTGAAATACCAACACATTTCAAGTTCATAGATGTCGTGAGTTGTAACAGTGAGTTCAACTCTTATTTCTGTTAAACTTGAATCAAGGGGGAAATGATCACACATGATAAGTATGCAGGGTAGTTATAGGCATATCTGGGGAAATGATCACACATGATAAGTATGCAGGGTAGTTATAGGCATATCTGGGGAAATGATCACACATGATAAGTATGCAGGGTAGTTATAGGCATATCTGGGGAAATGATCACACATGATAAGTATGCAGGGTAGTTATAGGCATATCTGGGGAAATGATCACACATGATAAGTATGCAGGGTAGTTATAGGCATATCTGGGGAAATGATCACACATGATAAGTATGCAGGGTAGTTATAGGCATATCTGGGGAAATGATCACACATGATAAGTATGCAGGGTAGTTATAGGCATATCTGGGGAAATGATCACACATGATAAGTATGCAGGGTAGTTATAGGCATATCTGGGGAAATGATCACACATGATAAGTATGCAGGGTAGTTATAGGCATATCTGGGGAAATTATCACACATGATAAGTATGCAGGGTAGTTATAGGCATATCTGGGGAAATGATCACACACGATAAGTATGCAGGGTAGTTATAGACATATCTGGGGAAATGATCACACATGATAAGTATGCAGGGTAGTTATAGACATATCTGGGGAAATGATCACACATGATAAGTATGCAGGGTAGTTATAGGCATATCTGGGGAAATGATCACACATGATAAGTATGCAGGGTAGTTATAGGCATATCTGGGGAAATGATCACACATGATAAGTATGCAGGGTAGTTATAGGCATATCTGGGGAAATGATCACACATGATAAGTATGCAGGGTAGTTATAGGCGTATCAGGGGAAATGATCACACATGATAAGTATGCAGGGTAGTTATAGGCATATCAGGGGAAATGATCACACATGATAAGTATGCAGGGTAGTTATAGACATATCTGGGGAAATGATCACACATGATAAGTATGCAGGGTAGTTATAGGCATATCTGGGGAAATGATCACACATGATAAGTATGCAGGGTAGTTATAGGCACATCTGGGGAAATGATCACACATGATAAGTATGCAGGGTAGTTATAGGCATATCTGGGGAAATGATCACACATGATAAGTATGCAGGGTAGTTATAGGCATATCTGGGGAAATGATCACACACGATAAGTATGCAGGGTAGTTATAGGCATATCTGGGGAAATGATCACACATGATAAGTATGCAGGGTAGTTATAGGCATATCTGGGGAAATGATCACACATGATAAGTATGCAGGGTAGTTATAGGCGTATCTGGGGAAATGATCACACATGATAAGTATGCAGGGTAGTTATAGGCATATCTGGGGAAATGATCACACATGATAAGTATGCAGGGTAGTTATAGGCATATCTGGGGAAATGATCACAAATGAGAAGTATGCAGGGTAGTTATAGGCATATCTGGGGAAATGATCACACATGATAAGTATGCAGGGTAGTTATAGGCATATCTGGGGAAATGATCACACATGATAAGTATGCAGGGTAGTTATAGGCACATCTGGGGAAATGATCACACATGATAAGTATGCAGGGTAGTTATAGGCATATCTGGGGAAATGATCACAAATGAGAAGTATGCAGGGTAGTTATAGGCATATCTGGGGAAATGATCACACATGATAAGTATGCAGGGTAGTTATAGGCATATCTGGGGAAATGATCACACACGATAAGTATGCAGGGTAGTTATAGGCATATCTGGGGAAATGATCACACATGATAAGTATGCAGGGTAGTTATAGGCATATCTGGGGAAATGATCACACATGATAAGTATGCAGGGTAGTTATAGGCATATCTGGGGAAATGATCACACATGATAAGTATGCAGGGTAGTTATAGGCATATCAGGGGAAATGATCACACATGATAAGTATGCAGGGTAGTTATAGGCATATCTGGGGAAATGATCACACATGATAAGTATGCAGGGTAGTTATAGGCATATCTGGGGAAATGATCACACATGATAAGTATGCAGGGTAGTTATAGGCATATCTGGGGAAATGATCACACATGATAAGTATGCAGGGTAGTTATAGACATATCTGGGGAAATGATCACACATGATAAGTATGCAGGGTAGTTATAGACATATCTGGGGAAATGATCACACATGATAAGTATGCAGGGTAGTTATAGACATATCTGGGGAAATGATCACACATGATAAGTATGCAGGGTAGTTATAGGCATATCTGGTGAAATGATCACACATGATAAGTATGCAGGGTAGTTATAGGCATATCTGGGGAAATGATCACACACAATAAGTATGCAGGGTAGTTATAGGCATATCTGGGGAAATGATCACAAATGAGAAGTATGCAGGGTAGTTATAGGCATATCTTGCTTTGCTGTAGCTATTTTTAAAGTGTTGAATTAAAGGATAGGAAAGTCAAAATTTAACTTGCATGATTTAGATAGAGCGTGTCATTTTATTATTGTTTATTTAAATTCCAAGACACTGTACAAGACAAAAAATAAAAATGATACATTTGTAATCATGTACAATAAATGAAAAAGAAAAAAAAAAAAAAAACAAATGTTAAAGCATTCCATATTCCACAAATTCCACAGATATTAGTTTATACAATACAACATTAGTTGTATCTGTCATACATGGATATAACTACATTGTACATTATTCAGAAAATAGAAAGAGATCAATTATCTCCAACAGTGGCTTTGGAGAATTTTTACACCACTATTACCCCTTATGTGAAAAAAAAAAAGGAAGATAAATAAAAAGAAAAAAAAAAAAAAAGGGGGAACACACCAATCTGCTCTCCTCCGCCCTTCCCAGCAGCCTACCAGTTCCCTAGAAGAAATATTTCTGAATTTTGGAATTGGAAGATCAAATGATTTATTTCTGCAGAGGAAAATATTTTTATTAATGCTGCCCAGTTATTAAAAAAGTTTCTAATATCATGCTCATTATCTAATATACATTGCTTTTTCATTCAGTTCTTAACTTCAGAGGTGCTTGGAAGTGCTCGACTTTTCCATTTTTTACAAATTAGATATCTAGTGGCAAGGATGGAGGAAATTACTGTTTTTTTGCTGGACTGTTTACCAGGTTCATTCTTAAGACAAAATATTATCTGGAAGAGTGATAAAGCAACAGGAGCTATCTTTAATGCGTTCTTTAGCCAGAATTCCAATTTGATCCAAAAGTTTCTTATTTTTGGGCAGGACCATAGCATATTTATTAAATCAGCTGCAGGATATGAACATTTAGGGCATCTATTAAATCCAATGTTGCAACACCTGAGGCCTCTCTCGGGGGTAAAATATGCTCTATGAAGAAGTTTAACATGTGCTTCACGCCAGGTCGCAGAGAGTGTAGCCTGAGCTATTTTGTTAATTGACAGTTGAAGGGTTTTTGATTCAATATTGCTCTGGGCAATTAATGAATTCCAGTCTGATTCCAATTTTGTTAGAATTGGAGCTCCTTTACTAGTGCCCAAGAGACAGTAGCATGGAGCAATGGACATATGGCCATTTCTAGTTAATACGAGCCAGTTCTCCAGTTTACCTAATCCCCAATTCCAGCCCGCTTCTTTAATTATTTCCAAAGCAAAATGCCTTAACTGCAGGTAGGCAAAAAAATCTTTATTAGGCAAACTAAATTCTGTTTTCAATTCCTGAAACATTGTAATACATTTCCTGTCCTTGTCTACTACTTGACATACCCTGTTTAATCCAGCGTTGTGCCACCCTCTAAACATCGAAGAGTTTAAACCTGCTTGGAATTTCGGATTCCCTATTATAGGTAAATAATAGGAAACCATACTATTAATTGAAAGAAGATTGGTTATTTTATACCACGCCTTGAGTGGGTTAAAAATTGTTTTAATCCTCTTAATTTCTGCCGGTATTTTCTTTGGCACAGAGTAAATCAATGCAGATGGAAAATATGGGTTACAGACATTGATTTCAAGCTCGTTATTTAGAACTTAGTTATTAGATGAAATCCAATCAGTTGCTAAACGAGCAAGAAAGCTAAGGCCTAGATTTAGAGTTTGGCGGTAGCCGTGAAAACCAGCGTTAGAGGCTCCTAACGCTGGTTTAAGGCTACCGCCGGTATTTGGAGTCAGTCAGGAAAGGGTCTAACGCTCACTTTTCAGCCGTGACTTTTCCATACCGCAGATCCCCTTACGTCAATTGCGTATCCTATCTTTTCAATGGGATCTTTCTAACTCCGGTATTTAGAGTAGTGTCTGAAGTGAGCGTTAGAATTCTAACGACAAAACTCCAGCCGCAGAAAAAAAGTCAGTAGTTAAGAGCTTTCTGGGCTAACGCCGGTTCATAAAGCTCTTAACTACTGTGCTCTAAAGTACACTAACACCCATAAACTACCTATGTACCCCTAAACCGAGGCCCCCCCCACATCGCCGCCACTCTATAAAAATTTTTAACCCCTAATCTTCCGCTCCGTACACTGCCGCCAACTACGTTATCCCTATGTACCCCTAATCTGCTGCCCCTCTCTGCTAGGGGAATCACTTGAACAATTAGTCAAGGAACCAACTCATAAGGAAGCTATATTAGATCTATTACTTACAAACAGTGATACAGTTTCAGATGTGTCTGTAGGTGAGAACTTAGGATCCAGTGATCATCAATCTGTTTGGTTTAGTATTCATGTTCAGGAACTGTCCACCCAGACTAAAACAAAAGTTTTAGACTTTAGGACGGCAGATTTTTCATTAATGGGAGAATACCTAAAAAACTATTTAAAGGGGAAAACTCTTATTACAGGGGTTCAAGAACAGTGGGAATTTGTGAAAGGTGCCATTTTAGATGCAACCGCACACTGTATTAGACATGTCTGTAAAAGTAAAAGAAAGCGGAAACCAATTTGGTTTTCCAAAGAAGTAGCACATGCTGTAAAGACAAAAAAGATAGCTTATAAAAATTACAGACACACACAAGCAGATGATGATATGAAAATATGGAGACTCCAACAATAAAAGACTAAGCAGTTAATTAGGAAGGTTAAAGCTCATGCAGAAGAGAAGATAGCACAGTCAGTAAAACATGGGGACAAAACATTCTTTAGATATATCAGTGAAAGAAGAAAAAATAAGGTAGGAATAGTAAAATTGAAATCAGTTGATGGTAGAATAATAGAAGGAGATAAGCAGATTGCAGACTGTCTCAATGATTACTTCTGTTCTGTTTTCACTAAAGATTGTGAAGATACAATGTCTACATTAAGGGATGCTACGCAAAATAGAAACAAGCTTAACAGTAATCTTTTTACAGAGGATGAGGTTTTGTTAGCATTATCAAAAATAAATGTTACAAAGGCAGTGGGTCCTGATAATATTCATCCAAGGGTTTTAAAAGAACTTTGATCAGTGCTAACTGTCCCATTAACTGATCTGTTTAATCAGTCACTATTAACAGGAGCTGTCTCAGATGATTGGAGAATAGCAAATGTAATACCTCTTCATAAAAAGGGCAGTAGAGAAGAATCTGGCAACTACAGGCCAGTTAGTTTAACTTCAGTAGTAGGGAAATTAATGGAAAGCCTCTTAAAAGAAAGAATTATGACTTACATAAAGACAAACAATTTAGAGGACCAAAATCAGCATGGTTTTACTTCAGGGAGATCATGTCAGACTAATCTAATTGACTTCTTTGATTATGTAACAAAAGTATTAGACAAGGGAGGAGCAGTTGATGTAGCATATCTAGATTTCAGCAAAGCATTTGACACCGTCCCACACAATAAACTTATTCACAAACTATATCTCCTTGGTCTAGATTCAAAAATTGTGAACTGGGTGGAATGCTGGCTTAAGGACAGAAAACAAAGTGTCTTAGTAAATGGAGTTCATTCAGCAGAGGGGGCTGTTACTAGTGGTGTTCCTCAGGGGTCAGTTCTGGGGCCTGTTTTGTTTAACATATTTATCTGCGATATCAGCAAAGGGCTACAGGGGAAAGTATGTCTCTTTGCAGATGATACAAAAATTTGCAACAGAGTGGATGTTCCAGGGGGGGTAGACAAAATGAGAAGTGATGTACAACAATTGGAGGATTGGACAAACGACTGGGATCTAAAGTTTAACACAGCAAAGTGTAAAATAATGCATTTAGGGAAGAAAAATCCAAATGTTAATTACAGACTCAATGACACTTTACTGACTGTTACAGACGAGGAACAGGACTTGGGAATTATTATTTCAGATGATTTAAAACTTAGTAAACAATGTAGTAATGCAGCGAGTAAGGCTAGCAGAATGTTTGGATGTATTGGTAGAGGTATTTGCAGCAGAAATAGTAAGGTTCTTATGCCACTTTATAGATCATTAGTTAGGCCTCATCTTGAGTATTGTGTGCAGTTCTGGAGGCCATATCTTCAGAAGGATATTAACAAACTTGAATCTGTGCAAAGGAGGGCTACCAAAATGGTACATGGTCTAAAAAATAAAACTTACCAAGATAGGCTCAATGACCTAAATATGTATAGCTTAGAGGAGAGAAGGGAAAGAGGTGATATGATAGCAACTTTCAAGTACATTAAAGGGTTTATTAAAAATGAGGCTGTGGGTATTTTACATAAAATGGAAAATTCAAGAACAAGGGGTCATGAGCTCAAGCTAAAGGGTAGTAGATTCAGGAGTAATTTGAGGAAGCACTTCTTTACAGAAAGAGTGATTGATTTATGGAATAAACTTCCTCAAGAGGTAGTAGCAACAAACACTGTGGGGGACTTTAAAAATGCATGGGACAAACATAGGGCTATCCTACGAACTAGATAAGTTTATACTGTTAGGCAAGGTCGGGCAGACTTGCTGGGCCTATGGCTCTTATCTGCCGTCAATATCTATGTTTCTAACACCGCCGACCCCTATATTATATTTATTAACCCCTAATCTGCCGCACCCGCTAACGCTGACCCCTGCATATTATTATTAACCCCTAATCTGCCATCTGCACGCCGCCGCCGCCACCTACATTATAGCTATGTACCCCTAATCTGCTGCCCCTAACACCGCCGACCCCTATATTATATTTATTAACCCCTAATCTGCCCCCCACAACGTCGCCTCCACCTGCCTACACTTATTAACCCCTAATCTGCTGAGCGGACCACACCGCTACTATAATAAAGTTATTAACCCCTAATCCGCCTCACTCCCGCCTCAATAACCCTATAATAAATAGTATTAACCCCTAATCTGCCCTCCCTAACATTGCCGACATCTAACTTCAAGTATTAACCCCTAATCTGCCAACAGGAGCTCACCGCTATTCTAATAAATGTATTAACCCCTAAAGCTAAGTCTAACCCTAACACTAACACCCCCCTAAGTTAAATATAATTTAAATCTAACGAAATAAATTAACTCTTATTAAATAAATTATTCCTATTTAAATCTAAATACTTACCTGTAAAATAAACCCTAATATAGCTACAACATAAATTATAATTATATTATAGCTATTTTAGGATTAATATTTATTTTACAGGCAACTTTGTATTTATTTTAACCAGGTACAATAGCTATTAAATAGTTAAGAACTATTTAATAGCTAAAATAGTTAAAATAATTAGAAAATTACCTGTAAAATAAATCCTAACCTAAGTTACAATTAAACCTAACACTACACTATCAATAAATTAATTAAATACAATTCCTACAATTATCTACAATTAAACCTAACACTACACTATCAATAAATAAATTAAATACAATTCCTACAAATAAATACAATTAAATAAACTAACTAAAGTACAAAAAAAAAAACTAAGTTACAAAAAATAAAAAAATATTTACAAACATTAGAAAAATATTACAACAATTTTAAACTAATTACACCTACTCTAAGCCCCCTAATAAAATAACAAAGACCCCCAAAATAAAAAAATGCCCTACCCTATTCTAAATTACAAAAGTTCAAAGCTCTTTTACCTTACCATCCCTGAACAGGGCCCTTTGCGGGGCATGCCCCAAAGAATTCAGCTCTTCTGCCTGTAAAAAAACACATACAATACCCCCCCAACATTACAACCCACCACCCACATACCCCTAATCTAACCCAAACCCCCCTTAAATAAACCTAACACTAAGCCCCTGAAGATCTTCCTACCTTATCTTCACCTCACCAGGTATCACCGATCCGTCCTGGCTCCAAAATCTTCATCCAACCCAAGCGGGGGCTAGACATCCATCATCCGGCGCTGAAGAGGTCCAGAAGAGGCTTCAAAATCTTCATCCTATCCGGAAAGAAGAGGCGATCCAGACCGGCAACCATCTTGATCCAAGCGGCATCTTCTATCTTCATCCGATGAGGACCGGCTCCATCGTGAAGACCTCCAGCGCGGATCAATCTTCTTCCGACGACGTCCAACTGAAGAATGACGGTTCCTTTAAGGGACGTCATCCAAGATGGCGTCCCTCGAATTCCGATTGGCTGATAGGATTCTATCAGCCAATCGGAATTAAGGTAGGAAAATTCTGATTGGCTGATGGAATCAGCCAATCAGATTGAGCTCGCATTCTATTGGCTTTTCCGATCAGCCAATAGAATGCAAGCTCAATCTGATTGGCTGATCGGATCAGCCAATCGGATTGAACTTGATTCTGATTGGCTGATTCCATCAGCCAATCAGAATTTTCCTACCTTAATTCCGATTGGCTGATAGAATCCTATCAGCCAATCGGAATTCGAGGGACGCCATCTTGGATGACGTCCCTTAAAGGAACCGTCATTCGGCTAGTAGGCGTCGCTTGAAGAGGTTGGATCCGCGTCCGCTGGGAAGAAGATGGCTCCGCTCCGGAAGAAAGAAGATTGAAGATGCTGCTTGATAGAAGACTTCATCCCGATGATGGACTTCCGACTTCATCCCGATGATGGATTTCTTCAGCCGCCACTTGGATCCAGACTTCAGCCTGAGGATGGACGTCACTCTTCAGCCCCCCGCTTGGGCTTGGATCAACACTTCCGAGGCTTGGATCAAGACTTCCGAGGATGGATCGGTGAACCTGGCAGGGTGAAGATAAGGTAGGAAGATCTTCAGGGGCTTAGTGTTAGGTTTATTTAAGGGGGGTTTGGGTTAGATTAGGGGTATGTGGGTGGTGGGTTGTAATGTTGGGGGGGGGTATTGTATGTGTTTTTTTTACAGGCAAAAGAGCTGAATTCTTTGGGGCATGCCCCGCAAAGGGCCCTGTTCAGGGCTGGTAAGGTAAAAGAGCTTTGAACTTTTGTAATTTAGAATAGGGTAGGGCATTTTTTTATTTTGGGGGGCTTTGTTATTTTATTAGGGGGCTTAGAGTAGGTGTAATTAGTTTAAAATTGTTGTAATATTTTTCTAATGTTTGTAAATATTTTTTGTACTTTAGTTAGTTTATTTAAATGTATTTATTTGTAGGTATTGTATTTAATTAATTTATTGATAGTGTAGTGTTAGGTTTAATTGTAGATAATTGTAGGTATTTTATTTAATTAATTTATTGATAGTGTAGTGTTAGGTTTAATTGTAACTTAGGTTAGGATTTATTTTACAGGTAATTTTGTAATTATTTTAACTATTTTAGCTATTAAATAGTTCTTAACTATTTAATAGCTATTGTACCTGGTTAAAATAAATACAAAGTTACCTGTAAAATAAATATAAATCCTAAAATAGCTACAATATAATTATAATTTATATTGTAGCTATATTAGGGTTTATTTTACAGGTAAGTATTTAGCTTTAAATAGGAATAAGTTATTTAATAAGAGTTAATTTATTTTGTTAGATTTAAATTATATTTAACTTAGGGGGGTGTTAGTGTTAGGGTTAGACTTAGCTTTAGGGGTTAATACATTTATTAGAATAGCGGTGAGCTCCTGTCGGCAGATTAGGGGTTAATACTTGAAGTTAGGTGTCGGCAATGTTAGGGAGGGCAGATTAGGGGTTAATACTATTTATTATAGGGTTTGTTGAGGTGGGAGTGAGGCGGATTAGGGGTTAATAACTTTATTATAGTAGCGGTGAGATCCGCTCGGCAGATTAGGGGTTAATAAGTGGAGGCGACGTTGTGGGGGGCAGATTAGGGGTTAATAAATATAATATAGGGGTCGGCGGTGTTAGGGGCAGCAGATTAAGGGTACATAGGGATAATGTAAGTAGTGGCGGTTTACGGAGCGGCAGATTAGGGGTTAAAAATAATATGCAGGGGTCAGCGATAGCGGGGGCGGCAGATTAGGGTTTGATAAGTGTAAGGCTAGGGGTGTTTAGACTCGGGGTACAAGTTAGAGTGTTAGGTGCAGACGTAGGAAGTGTTTCCCCATAGCAAACAATGGGGCTGCGTTAGGAGCTGAACGCGGCTTTTTTGCAGGTGTTAGGTTTTTTTTCAGCTCAAACAGCCCCATTGTTTCCTATGGGGGAATCGTGCACGAGCACGTTTTTGAAGCTGGCCGCTTGCGTAAGCAACTCTGGTATCGAGAGTGTAAGTTGCGTTAAATATGCTCTACGCTCCTTTTTTGGAGCCTAACGCAGCCATTCTGTGGACTCTCAATACCAGAGTTATTTAAAAGGTGCGGCCAGAAAAAAGCCAGTGTTAGCTTTTCGGGTCGTTACCGACAAAACTCTAAATCTAGCCGTTAGATTGTATAATCTTATATCAGGTAGTGCAAAGCCTCCATATTCCTTCGGTGCTGAAAGTTTGATAAGAGAAATCTTTGATATTTTCTCCTGCCAGAGAAACTGTATCAGCGAGCTGTTAATTAAACAAAAATCTTTTTCTAATAAAACTATGGGAGTGTTTTGGAGGATATAGAGCAGCTTCGGAAGAAGCGCCATTTTGAATAAGGCAATTCGGCCAGAAATTGATAGAGGTAGGTTTTGCCATGTCTTAAATTTTTCTTTAATAAATCTTAATATTGGAGGAATGTTAAGGTTATATAAATCCGCAAACTTAACCGGGATACAAATCCCTAGATATTTAAAAGAGTCTGTGACCTCTCAAAAAGGAATGTTTAAGATAGAATGTTTTAGATAGCTATTTTTCCTAAGCCAGAATATTTCAGACTTCGTCATATTCACTTTGTACCCAGAAAAGGAACCAAAATGATCCATTATCTGAAACAGCTTAGGAATATTTGATTTAGTATTAGGCAGATACAGAAGTAAGTCGTCCGCATATAACCCAATTTTTATCTCGTGATTGCGGATTTATATGCCATCAAGGCATTTCCTTATGTTGATTGCTAAAAAGGTTCATTGGCAATATCAAAGAGAAGCGGAGAGAGAGGGCATCCCTGACGCGTCCCTCTACCCAATGAGATAGGGGGGAGAGGTTATTATTCACTATCAGTCTTGTAGAAGCTTGACTATATAAATTGCCTACAAATTCAGGGAACTTAACTCTGATGCCAAATTGTATTAATGAGGTATTTATATGCTCATGGAAAATTGAATCGAAAGCCTTTTCGGCATCAATAGATAGAATGGCGAGATTAGGGAGACCCTCTCCCCCGCCATCGGAATCTGACAAATTCTCAAAATACTCAATCACAACTAAGACCTCTCTAATTTTTGCCACAGAGTTGCGTTTGCTTAGAAACCCTGCTTGGTCAGTGTGTATGATTTTTGCAAGTGCCCCCTGTAATCTAGATGTTAGAATTGCAGTTAAAATTTTGTAATAATAAAATCAGCAATATTCCAGATTTCACCCGCGTTGTAGATAAACGTTCATCAATCAAAAATATATCAATCCTTGATAGGGTTTTATGGGCTTTGGAGAGGCAGGTAAAATTCTGAACAGCAGGATTCTGAGCTCTCCATATATCTCGTAATGTTAAGTTTTGCATGATTTTTTTTAAACATCTTAGATTCCAAATTATCTTTTTTTTGTTTCAACTGTTAGGTGTTCCATCTTAACCTATCGATTGGACATTGAGGTGCCATATTAAAATCGCCGGCAAGAATCAGGTGCCCCGCAGTATATAAAAGAAGTTTAGATTGGAGAGCATTCCAAAATTCTGGTTCAAACACATTAGGGCCATATATGTTGCAGAGTGTGTAGATTTTTTGGGCAATTTTGACCTTCAGCAGAACATATCTCCCCCCGAGATCAGCTTTGAAGTGAATGATTTCCGGATTTATTCTTTTCCCTATTAATATAGCTACCCCCCTCTTTCTCTTCACACTAGGCGCAAAGTAGATTTCTTTTACACAAGATGCCTTCAGCTTTAAAGATTCCTCTACACTTAAGTGAGTTTCCTGAATGAAGCCTATATCGGTTTGGGCTTTCCGTAGCTGGGCAAGGATTGCCTTTCTTTTAATGGGTGTTGAGATGCCCCCTACATTCCAGGACACTATCTTACATTTATCTACCCCTATGGCCATTTATGTAAAGAAGGAAAGGGGGAGGAGAAAGCAGGAGATTGAAAGGGAGAACAGAAAAAAAAAAAAACTTGCCCCATGCCTCGCAACTGCCAAGAGTCGCGGGGCTTCCCTAAGTTTGAGACCTGCATTTTATTACTCAAATTATTTACATAAACCAGATATTCTGCTACTGAGCTGGTAAGTCGAGTGTATTAAAGAGGTTTTCAGCCATTTGGGCATCTTCAAACCAGTGTATTATGCCCTTTACTGTGACTTTAAGCTTAGAGGGATAAATTATAGTTGCTCGATAGCCGTGTTGTATAAACGTAGAACTTCAGAATAGGACATAGAATTGTATATTTTACCAAAAGGCTAATACATTGTTAATTCAGTGACTCTGTATGAAAAGGTAAATGGAGTTATAGCAATGTTAGTAGGAAGCACAGGTATTTTCGCATATAACAGATCTTAATCATTTAACATCTGTCAATAGTGTAATACATTTCAATGTCCTCTGTTAAATGTTAAAAACACTTCTTTGATTTAATCCATATAAAGTATATGATACGGGGATAGTCCTGCAGCTGGAAGCTTACAGTTTGTCTATATTATCCCTGATAGAAGAGCTCAGCAGATTAAACTTTAAACAAGTCTGGGAAATATTTTAGTTACAGTTCTAGACTAAATATATTACATTAGTTAGAAGCTATATCTTAATGAATATAAACGTTTGGATGTGTTTTTAGAAATATTTTGTTTAACTTAACAAATACTAAAGAAGATCTATAAAAAATATCCCTTCAATTTTTTTTTCACCATAAGTGAGGGAAGACAAATTCTCTTAATAATACAGGAACAGTTACTACCGCTGCAAATTTTTACTCAAAAGTATCAGGAAAAGGAAAAGGATTGAAAATTCATCAGGACCAGAAAAAAAAAAGGTTATCTTCCTTTATGTTAGAACACCAGCTTCCCACCAGAGAGAAATTAGTGGAGCTTAAAGTAGCCCTGCAAGCAGTTCTAGTTATAATAGTTAGAGCAGCTTAGAACCAAAAAGAGTAATTAGACTTAATTATTAATCCTTCAATCCTATGAAGTTCACTTATCATCAGTATCCTATATCGCATAGGATTAACCTCTCAGTTGCAAAAAAAACGGTTCCAAATTTCTTTTCTTTTCCTTTTCTCCTTCCTGTTCCTTTCTTTTCTAGGTAAGAGAGCATATATTCCAAAGAAAATGTCTTATATGTCCCAGTTAGATACTGCCAGCAGCAGTTAAATTGTTACAGAGTAAAAGATACCAACAATTTGTTTCCCTTGTAATTATATCCGTTGCAAGTTGTAGATTTATGTGTCCACTTGAAGCTTTCAAAAGTGCAGAGTTTGTGTATTTTAGGTTATGACTGTGTTAACAAAGCAATGTGACCGTGTAAAGAGTTTTGCATATGTTATACCATGCATTCCAGTTCGCTCCTGTGCCTTAGATTGCTTTTGTGCTTTAAGAAGCTTCCCCTACACCGCATAAAATAAAGAAAAGAGATCCAAAAATGGATCTTTATTTCACTCACCCCCTTGCATGGGCACCCTTGTAGTTTCTCTAGTCCCATGAGATAGTCCAGGATGGGCCGGCTTCCTCCCGTACAGCACCGGTGGGAGAGGAGGGCAACGGCCGCCGATTATCCTCACAGAGCTCCCCAGTGGTAGCACAGTGGACAGAGGGCTTTTCCAACCTTTCAGCCGGGCCCACGCTGCATTTGCTTCCTCCCACACAGCAGCGGTGGGGGAGGAAGAGAAACAATCACCTGGCCCGGCACAGATTACCTGGGAGACTCAAAGAAGAGATCGGAGATCCTCTCCGGACACAGTGCACAGCGTTCCTGTTCTTCGCGCCCAGTGAGGAAAGGTAAGTGAACAGATGCTGTGGTCTAAGGGGAGGTCAGGAAGAAAACGTGTTTCTCTCTGGTCAGTGCCACAAACCTTTACACATAGCTTAGCTTACCCCCTCTCACCCAACGTCCACGGGAGAGGGTGGAAAAATAAAGAAGAAAAGAACTTTATAGCAATTTGTCTGTCTGTTTTTAATATAGAAGATAGAATTGCAGGTCTTTCCAAACTGAGGGATGTTAATACAGTGGGATGAGGTTCCACTGTGTCTGTTCTGGCAGCGTTGTATTCTGCTGTCCAGGCAGCTACTCCTGGTTTCAGGGCTTGGTGCATAGAAAAACCACCAATGGCTGTGGGACTGGAGTACAGCACTCAGCCATCTGTGCTAGGCTCCTCCTCCGGAACTGATCCCCAGAGTGTGTCATTTTAAGCCACATTTAAATTTACTTCTATTTTCAAATGTGCATCATTCTCTTGTTATCCTTTGTTGGAAATAAATATGCACATATCCTACACTGGGCTAGATTATGAGTGGAGCGCAAACATTTGCACCTGAGCAATAAGGGGTATATTGCAGGGCTTATTCGTATTATGAGTTGAAAGTAAATGTGATCACCTAAGCACAATCATGATTCATGCTCGAACCATTACCGCGACTTCAGAGCTCTGGTGAACTGTTTCACAAAACTAATAAGTTGCACAAAACACATAAAAATACATTACAAAGTATAGTTACTCTCATAATGACACCATCTAATACAAATGATTCAAAAACAATATTTCACACAAACGTTATAAAGGCTCAAAGATATGAGATCTCAGGTGATAGAAAAAAAGGCAGCCATTGGGCTTTAATATTGAGATACAACAAATACATCTCTTAAACCTCCTTCCCCAAGGTTCACTTGGGGTGTATGCCAGAGGATCAGCAGGGTGCCTTCCTTAAACCCCTCAGGTGAAGGCAAACTTGTGTAGATGGGGAAATTACAGTACATCAGACTTTACACACAGCCGCTTGGGTAATGTCTGTTTTACCTGGGTAAATGTATGTGTATATATATATATATATAGAGTGAGAGTGAGAGTGAGAGTGAGAGTGAGAGAGAGAGATGCAAAAAAATGGCACACACTAATGTAGCAACCACCCGGTGCACTGCAAATAGGAGTATTGCATGTAGGTCAGTTTTTCCAAATACACACTCAGCCTTAGTGTTTAGGAGGTATCAGGAAAGAAGCAGGCAACACAGGATTGTCAATGAAAGAAAATATTCCAATCGTAGGAAAAAACAGCAGGGCCTTAACCCATAACGTTTCGGTCTAAACCTAGACCTGTTAAGGCCCTGCTGTTTTTTCCTACGATTGGAATAAAAGCCTTATTTTCTTTCATTGACAATCCTGTGTTGCCTGCTTCTTTCCGGATACCTCCTAAACACTAAGGCTGAGTGTGTATTTGGAAAAACTGACATATATATATATATATATATATATATGTGTGTGTCTATACAAGCATATCCCGCTTTATGGACCCTCTCTTTACGGACACTCGCGAGAACGGACAAACAACAGCGCCCATGAACAGTTAGTCTCTATGGTTCTACAAGGCCAGGAAGAGGTTGCTGTGCGCCAGGAAGAGATGGGGTTTCCGCTCACGGTCTAGAAGCCGCACACTAACGACATTGCAGTTAAAAAGTGAATCGTGAGTATATACAGTAGTATTGTATTGAAGATTCCAGCACCCAAATTGGTCTTATTCCTGGGATAATACTGCACTGTACATAGACATTGACTGGGGCATATTGTTTGATGCAAACTTTAGGGAACATATACATGTACAGTACTGACTGTATCACGCTTGGCACACAGAACAGTACAATACTGAACAGTACAAATGTACCTTTACCTAGAGCTGACTGATTGTGGAAGTTTTGCAATAATGTCAGATAAAAAGAAATGCCGTAAATCACCTTGGATATGAAGCTTAAAATTATTAGATTGCATGAAGGTGTAATTCAAGCTGAAATAGGCCAAAAGCTAGGCTTCACTAGGACCACAGGTAACACAGTCATGAAAAACAGAGAATATATTGTTGCAGAAGTTAAAAGTGCTACACCTGTTAATACCAAAACAGTTAGAAAAAAGGAATAGCATTGTTGCAGACATGGAGAGACTCTTAATACTTTAGATTGGAAATCAGATAACATGCCATGTTCCTGTAAACCAGGCAATTATACAAAGTAAAGCCTTAAGCCTATTAAATGACCTGAAGGCTAAGAAAGGTGAGGCAGCAAAGGATGGTGGATGGTTTGATAGGTTTAAGAAGAGGTCTAACTTACATAACATCAAAGTACAAAGAGAGGCAGCTGCTGCAGAAACTGAGGCTGCAGAAAGCTATCCAAGTGATTTTGCAAAAATTATTGAAGATAGAGGCTACTCCATGGATCATATTTTTAATGTGGATGAAAATGGTCTATTCTGGAAGAAGATGCCTGCAAGAACCTTCATTGCAAGACAGGAAAAATCAATGCCAGGCTACAAGCCAGCTAAAGATAGAATAACCCTTCTATTAGGTGGCAATGCTTCTGGTACCTTAAAGCTAAACCCTTTGCGAATTTACGATTTTCAAAATCCAAGAGCTTTGAAGAACTAAGTTAAAACTAGACTTCCAGTGCATTGGAGGGCTAATAAAAAAGCATGGGTGACTGCAGCCCTTTTGAGGATTGGTTTGACACCTGCTTTGTTCCAGAGGTGAAAGCTTATTGCAAGGACAACAATATCCCTTTCAACATTTTGCTGCTTGTTGATAATGCCCCTGGACACCCTCGAATGCTAGATGAGCTCATACCTAACATTACAGTGGAATTCCTACCATTAAATACCACCTCATTACTGCAGCCCAGATCAATGTGTCAGAGCCGCCTTCAAGTTAAACTACTTTAAAAGAACATTCAGTAAGTGTATTGCGGCAATAGACAAAGAAGAAGGTGCAGGGCAAGAAGTCCTATCGAAATTCTGGAAAATCTACAACATCTTGGATTGCATTAAAACTGTAAGAGATGCTTGGAATTACATGAAGGATACCACAATGAAAAGGGCCTGGAAAAAATGATGCCCACAGTTAGCTGATGATTCCGAAGCCGTTGATGATTCTGTAGCTAATGTTACTGAAAATATTGTAGACATGGCAAGGCAGTTAGAGCTGTAAGTAGAGCCAGAAGATGTTGCTGAACTGCTTGTGCCCCATACTGTATGTATGTATGTATGTATTGGGTAAGGATGAAAGGCTGAGTGGACCTCACCGGGGATCGAACCTGCAACCCTTGGGTTGCTACAGAGCTCAGCCACAGTGCCTTAGCATGCTGAGCCCCTCAGCAATGAAGATCTTCTAGAACTTGAAGAGGAGAGAGAAGAAGAAGTTCAAAATGGGGTTGAGATCATCGAACAGCCTGAAGGCTTAACTTCAAAAATTCTCTTTGAAACTTTCCGTCATCTTGATAGCTCTATGACTCTTTTTGAAAAGCATGATAGGGACATTGAATGAAGATCCACAGTCAATGGTAACATTTTGGGGGCTTATGTCTGTTACAAAGAAATCTACAGAGAAAAGAAGAGAGCTACACTTCATACCTCCGTAGAGACTTACTTTTCTAAAAGTCCATCAGCACACAGATCATCATCATCAACAGACAGTCATTTTGATCCCAGATCATCCACATCAACTGACAGTCCATTTCCAGCTCTGACATCACCACCCAGTCCTGCTCCTTTTCTTATTGCTACTATTCGCCAGCAAGAAAGCGTCTCGCCTTTGAAGAGTTGATTTGTGAAACAGAAGATACCAGTATGACTTCATCCTTACTAGAATAAATGCTCATTGCTGATCCTAAGCTTAGAAAATATTGTGTTTATTTTGCAAAAAATATCTTCTGTTGCCCTAAGTTTAGAAAATGTTGTGTTTATTTTGCAATACTGTAAAAATGTTCTGTTGCCCTAAGACATATATATAAGTGTGTTGGAGCCCTTTGCATATTTATGCAATATTCATATTTAATAAAGGTTTTAGCTATGGAGCATATCTATCAAGCTCCGTATGCCCCTGGAAACAGAAGTTATGAAGCAGTGGTCTAAAGACAGCTGCTCCATAACTTGTCCGCCTGCTCTGATGCGGCAGACAGAAATCAACCCGATCGAATACGATCGGGTTAATTGACACCCCGTGCTAGTGGCCGATTAGCCGCAAATCTGCAGGGGGCGGCATTGCACCAGCATTTCACAAGAACTGCTGGTGCAATGATAAATGCCGACAGCGTATGCTGTCGGCATTTATCCATGTGCGGCAGACATGATACGCTACTTTGTATCATGTCTGCTCGCACATTGATAAATATGCCCCATTGTATTTACTGTAAATATTATGCTTTCCAATGTTCTGCACATAGCAGAATATGTTCTAAGTATTTAGATATTTCTATATATATCTGTAAATATCTATACCTATACATAATCATGTATATATATATATATATATATATATATATAGGTATAAATTGTAACAAAATAACATCATATATATGTAGAAATATTATATGTATTTATGAAAAAATAGAACAATCTGTTATGTAAAGAACATTGGAATATGAAATATGCATATTTTCATGATGGTTTAGCACAAATGAAAATATGCGTTCGTGTTTGCGCGTGAGTGAGGTGTTAGGTTTTTTTCACATTTTATTCTCCATTGACTTCTATGGGGAAATACTTGAACGTGCATGCGATATTCTATGTTCGGATTTTTGGACTAGTCAGGTTACCGCTAGAGGGAAAATTGTTTACTTTCAACTGGTAATTCGAGAGCAAAAACCTTAACTCTAGCTATTCTGACTTCATCTACTGTTTGCAAGATGACTGTCTTCTGATGGAAAGTTTAGACATGCAATCCTACTTACAGTTTAGTAGTATCCAGCAGTAGCTTAACACACACAAATTCCACAGCAGAGATTTGTGAATCCTTCATGCTTTATTGTTGCAGGAGAAAGAATTCTGAGGTTCCAGAAGTGGTAATTGCCAGGTAAAAAGAATTTGCCTCTACAAAGCTATAGCAGAAAGTTCTAGCAAACTTTACACACACAAAGTGAAACTAATTTACACACACAAAATGAAACTAATTTACACACACAAAGTGAAACTAAAATGGAGGCAGGAAGTGACCTCAAAAAGGTCAGAGGTAGAACAGAGAATATACATTAATTTGAATACAATAATAAAACATAACACTAGAGAGAGCACAAGAACTAAAACAGCACTTAAAGATGTACATATGAAAATATGGACAGAACACTAGCGCAATTAACGCTCAAGCAGGAGCATTAATTTGTGCTCCACTTGTTACAATACTGTAATACTCTCTCTGACATTGAGCCCTCTCATCTCAATGCTGATTGGTTTATTGCATATCAATAAAAGGTGATGTTAATATTATCTGCAGCAGAAACATGATTGTCAGTAACATGAGCTTAGGAACAGGTTATAAGAATTGGGTTCCATTTATGAAGCTACACAAGCAGATTCTGCAAGCCTGCAACAACAAGTTCATTTATGAAGCAGGGATTGTTAGATCGCACACATATGAAATATTAGGAAACACTCTTTTAGATGTTACAAAAATATTGGGTTCTGCAATGAAAAAAATCCCCAATTTCTTCTCTTTTCTAGAAATGGAAACCAATTCAAAACCAAAATGTCAGACAGGAATGAGCTCTCCATTTCCCAGTGGATATTTTTTGAATGATCTCTGGATCCCTGTTTACTGTAATATGACTCCTTATCGAAATGGGGAGGATTATATTAGATGTCTTCATGGGAAGAAGCTGTTCCTTATAGGGGACTCCACAATACGTCAGTTCATCATGCACTTTACTGAAGGCAATAACAGTAAGTTTTATATTCTCCTGTCAGGAAACAGAGTTGTAAAATAAGTGCTCAAAAGGCATTTTTTTTTTAAACACACACAACCCTCTTTAGGCTTCATTAATGTTATATAATTTTTATTTGTTTGCAGATTCATTTTATGACTGTTACAATGTTTTTTTTATAAACTTTCTTTATTTCGGCTTTTCAGAACAATACAATACATTGATAAGTATGACAAATGATCCAAGATACATATTGCAGAGTTCACTATTATGAGGGTACCATACTCGATTCAAAGTCCAATCAGTTCTGCTAGTAATGTTAGTGAAATTATGTGATTCAATAGAGTTCGTTCTTTCCAGCCATTTTATAATAAACATAAACAAATTATACTAAGATAGACTGACCCCTAAAGGAACCTCTCAAGGGGATCAGTTAACAATTAACATTCAACAATGAACAGTGAGCATGCTGTAGCTTGGCATTACAATCTTGGTATTCATCTGTACAGTTCTGGTTTTACCTGGCACAACCTGTTTTGTGACATAGTTCATATGTGATAGCGTGAGTATAAACGTTCCCTCCCTCACAACACTGTCAGTCGAAAGTCCACTGTCCTGTGAGCTGTTTTTCTAAGATGTAAATAGTGTCTCTAAATGGATAGATAATTTGTTTCTGTGTCTCTCTGGCTAGTGTGTGCATAAAGGGTTCCCACTTTTCAAAAAATTTCGCTGTTCTTTTATTTGGGTCTTCCAATGTGTCCCACTTTTCCTTAGTGAGCTGTGTGAGGATGAGGTTTTTCAACTCATTAAGTTTCGGGATTTTGCCAGAAGGCCAATGTTTCAGAATAAGTTTCTTGGCCAAAATAATCACATTAATAATAAAGGGTCTGGCAGCTACCGGGGTATTATCTAGTTTCAGGAACAAGATTTGTTCCTCTCTGAGAGGGGTGTCAGTTGAAGTGAGAACCTTAATCCAATAAGCTATCTGAGCCCAGTACTTCCTAATATGTGGACAGTTGAGTATAAAGTGGAGTATGCTGGGATCCATGAACTGACACTTCGGACATATGTTAGGTATTGTTGTATTCCATTTCTTAAGGACTTTCGGGATCATGTAGGCCTGATGGAGCATCTTTGTATGGGCTTCCCTGAGGTCTGTGGCCAAAGTGGCCTTTCTAATGTGTTGAAAGCTATCAATGATCACCTGGTGTGTCACCTCAATGTCCAGAGCGTCAGACCACCTCAAAACTATGTTATTTATAGTGTGCTTTTCAATGTCGTGTAGTAATGTTCTGTAAAGCAATGAGATGGAATGTTTGCCATGTTTGAAGACTGATATAGTAGCCTCCAACCCTGAGTGTCCCACTAGGGACGGTGAGCCTCTAATTATCTGGTTAACATAGTGCTTGGTTTGCAGATATGCATAGTGATGTATATTCGGTATTTCAAACTCTCTTTGCAATTCCTGAAAAGTCTTGACCTCACTTGTTCCCATTTTGAACAATTGACTAACCTTCTTTAGGCCCCTCTCGTACCATATCAAAAAGGGCTTGGTAGAGTAGCCTGCTATAAAATTAGGGTTTCCCCTCAAGGGAAGATGTTTAGAATATGTATTGTCTATTTTCAACCATTTACATACTTTTTGCCATGCTCTCAGTGGTTCAATAAGGGGCAGATGTGAACCCATCGCCTTCTCAGCTTGTGTTCTAGTTAGGTGTGGTAACATTTCTAATGACATGGGGGCAATCAGCTCCTGCTCTAGCTGTGTGTGTGCAAAACAGCCCTCCCCTGTCAGCCAGTCTAACACTATTTTCCCAGATGTGACCCAATTATATAGCTTGATATTAGGTAGGCCAAAACCTCCCATTCCTCTTGTAGCTGTAAGTTTTTGTAGGCTGACTCTATGTTTTTTGTTGTTCCAGACAAAGGCCAGAATCGTTTTATTAAGGGTATTGAGGTCAGATTTTCTAAGCGTGAGAGGCAGCATCTGCATTGTATACAATATCCTGGGAAAAATGGACATCTTTATCAGGCTGATCCTACCCGTCAGGGACAAAGGCAGGCCCCCCCAAGCTTTTAGTTGAGACACTATGGATCCTATCAATTGTCTGTAGTTGAGGTCATACCATTTATGTGGATTAGCACTCAGCTGGATTCCCAAATATTTGAAGCTACTCTTTACTATCTTAAATTGAAAATCTGGCAGCCTCACTCCTCCCTCAGGATGCAGCCACAGAAGTTCTGATTTGCTGTTATTTATCTGATACCCCGAAATTTCCCCGAACATTTTAATTATGGAGATCAGGGGTGGTAGATTGGTAGGCGGGTTGGGAATAGCTAAAATCATGTCATCTGCGTACAGAGACAGATGAATCGTCTCCTTCCCTATCTTAAGGCCCTGTAGTGTATTCCTAATTTTCACTGCCAGCGGTTCCAATGCCAAGTCGAACAATAGTGGGGAGAGGGGGCATCCCTGCCTGGTCCCCCTTCCTAGTTTGAAGGATTCGGAGAGTCCTCCATTAATAATCAATGCTGCCCTAGGGTCAGAATAAAGCCGCCGGACCATTTGCAGAAATTCCCCTCGGATCCCAAATTTCTCCAAAGAATAGAATAAGTGTCCCCATAAGACTTTATCAAAAGCCTTCTCCGCGTCCACGGCCAGAAGGCACGCTTCCGGGAGCGGGGACGGTATGTCCGATTTGTTATAGTTAACCCAGTAGTGGGAGAGAATTAACTGAAGCTTTCTAATATTCGAGACAGAGGAGCGGCCCTTAACAAATCCTGTCTGATCTTTATGAAGGAGGGATTGCAGAATTTTCATTAATCTATTTGCTAGGATTTTAGTTAGGATTTTATAATCGCTGTTTAGGAGCGAGATAGGTCTGTACGACTCCCTCAAAGTTGGGTCTTTTCCTGGTTTGGCTATCAGCGTAATATTAGCTTCTACAAATCTATTTGAGATATCAATTTGTCCAGCCAGTAGGCCGTTATATAGTGTTTCTAGGTCCTCCACAACATTTGGGAGCAAGATCTTATAAAATTCGCCTGGCAGTCCATCAGGACCTGGCGTTTTCCCTTGTGGGGACCCCCTGATAACACAGGTTATTTCCTGTTTGGTTATGGGTAAATTCAAGGCATCCGACTCTGAGTCAGACAGGCGAGGCAGTTGCAGATGTGACCAAAATTGGTCTCTAAGCTCAGTGTCAATGTCTGCGGGACAGTAAAGGTTTTGGTAGTACTCCCTAAAGGCCTGCGCTATCCTATCATTGTCTTTCTCCATGGAGTCCCCCACTTTTATGCTAGTTATTAAATTGTTTGGCCTTATAATCTTTGTCAGTGCTGCCAGATATTTGCCTGTCTTGTTACCATGCCTGTAGAAGAGGCCTGAAGCCCTATTTAATGTTCTCAAGGAGCTATCCAATAGGTATGTGTCCCTTTGTTGTTTGACCGCATAGTAATGTTCTCTGTTTTGTGTGGTGGGGTATCTTAAGTATTTATTGTATGCATTTTTAAGTTGTCGGAGGAGGAGCTCTGCTCTTGCTTTATATTGTTTTTTCAGTTTTATCGTGTAGGTTGTGATTGCTCCTCTCAAGACCGCTTTAGCGGCCTCCCAGAATAACATCGGTTTA
The DNA here is from genome assembly GCF_027579735.1 of Bombina bombina. Lineage (NCBI taxonomy): Eukaryota > Metazoa > Chordata > Amphibia > Anura > Bombinatoridae > Bombina > Bombina bombina. Next base: position 340,675,907 of record NC_069506.1, read on the forward strand.
TCTCTATGGGCAGAGTTGGCCTCGCTATAGTACTGCCACTCTTTGTTAAGGAAGGTGTGAAAGTTAACATCATTATATAGGTATGCTGGGAATCTCCATGTGTGTCTCCTCCGTTCTGGTGCTCCCAGACTTAATCGCAACTGAATGGGTGTGTGGTCTGAGAGGGTTATATCTAGTATTTTTGCGTTTTCCACCTTTGGGGTCAGTGACATGGAGAGTAAGAAGTAGTCTATGCGGGACATGGTGTGTTTTGCGGTGGAAATGCAAGTGTAATTTTTCCCTTCCGGGTTCCTATCTCTCCAAATATCTCTGAGTCCCAGTGTGTTTTGAAATTTAGTCATGATGCGGGTCTCTATTTTAGCATTCCTGTTGATTCCAGGGGTGGTACCCCTCCAGGCCGGGTCTCTAAATCTATCTACGGGCGTGTGCGGAGCAATGTTAAAATCCCCTCCTATCACCAATGGTAGGTGAATAAATGGTAATAGTTTATTGTGCAACCCGGTCCAAAATTCATGCTTCTGGTTGGGTGGCCCATATACTCCACATAGCACCAGAGCGAGCTCCTGTATTTTAAGGTGTAGGATAATGTAACGCCCTTCCGTGTCTATTGTCTTGTTAATTATGGTGTATGGGAGTCCTTTTTTAAAGAGGACCGCTATTCCCCTCGCTCTGCGTGATTCGTATGGGGTGTACACTACTTCTGCCACCCAGCCCTGTTTCAGTTTCTGGTGTTCTACTTGAGTTAGATGAGTTTCCTCCAATATTGCTATGTCAGTTTTAAGGGATCTAAGGTGTTTTAGAATGGCTTTGCGTTTGATGGGAGACGTAATGCCTCCCACATTCCACGCAATGATGTTTAGTTGTGCCATGGCTCCGCACTGCTTGTATAAGGAAGTATCTTACCGTGTTTACGTGTCTTATGCCGGCTCATGGTGTCATAAGCAGTCTCAGTCAAGCCTGTCATATGGCAAAGTAACACACTGCTGTCTGTAAGATTGAGTATTTGGTTAGGGTCAACATCACAATACATACCTAAGAAATTATCAGTTTTAAGCTCCCCACCCCTGCTCAGGTTTGAGTAAACGTTACACAAGGTTATCCGCACAACATGCTCAACAGGTGAAATATAACATACATAATTACTGTGTACAACATGATGAAACAACAAAACAAACATAGCTAATAATATCAGCATTTAAATCTCTTTTATAAGTTCCTATGAGTAGGGACTATTTAACCTTTATCTCCCTCACCTATGATATGATTGTTTAAGTGATTCTTATAGACAATTATGACAAGATTCTTTACCTTCAAGTTGATTTACTGTATGTAGATCTTCCTGATTCTGTATTTAGAATGTGCATCGAGGGCTCTCATCATGACTCTAAGGGCGATTAGGCCCCATCCCTCAGAACAACAATAAATTCAATTTCACCCCCTAAATGGCATCCCGAGAATGGATCTTAGACTCTCTCAATGTCAGTCTGGGACATTTCTTCCTGCAGCAGTGTCTTTTTCTTCTTCCTCTAGAAACTTTTGCAGCTGTCTAGTGGAGTCAAAGAGTTTATGTCCCGTTGGTGTGTGGATCCTTAACTTTGCAGGGTACAGTAGTGAAACTTGTCGTCCTTTTTCTATGAGTGTTTTACAGTATGGTGCAAATTCTCGTCTTCTCCTGGTTACTTCGATTGAATAATCTTGAAAGATCAGTAACCTTCTCCCTTCAAACTGTATCGGGCCGTTTTGTCTGTATGCTCTTAGGATGGTCACCTTATGTTGGAAGTTTAGATACTTGACCATTACTTGTCTCGGGAATTTTGACTGGTCTCTGTTCCCTCCTGGGGTCCCCACCCTATGTGCTCTCTCTACACAAAAGGGCGTCAAGGAGTTTGGTATTTTCAGGATCTCTGGCAGTGTTTGTTCAGCAAAGTTGATGAGGGTGGTGCTGGCCACAGTTTCTGGCAGCCCCACTATACGAAGGTTATTTCTTCGTGATCTATTTTCTAGATCATCTAGTTTCTCTGATAGTATTGTATTTTGCTTTTGTAGTGCTGTTATAGTTGTGGCTTGGGACCTTTGCAGATCTTCTACCCCTGACACCCGATGTTCCGCTCTGGTGATTCTGTTGGCCATCTGTTTCAGGTCAGCCGCCATGGCGTCTTGGCCAGTTTGTAGGTGCTCCAATTTGGGGAGAAATAAGGCCGAGAGCTGTGCGACTATAGGGTGTGGGTCTGGATTCATGGCGTCGTATTCAATCTCCCCTCCTCCTGCCGCCATCTGTGTCTCAGCCTGATGTTTGGCTTTCCTGTCTGTTTGTTTATTTCTTGCCGCCATTGTGCTCGTAGCTTTCTGAAAGCTGCTGTAATATTTCTGCATACAGTGATTTTTATAAGAATAAAGGCCACCGAGCCTGAGCCAAACCGCAAGGTCTAAGTGTAGTTCCTAGTATGTCTGGGTGTTGTGTCCTTGACCCAGGATCAGATCCCTCTTTTATTTCCTGTTTGTGTTGGAAGTATACGCCACTTTTTATTTGCCTTCCCTTATAGGGGGTGCTTGCAGCTTTAATTATGAGTATGTAATGTCCTGATAATGATATAAAAGCACCCACCTAGCTTCTCAATGTTACATTAGTGTGGCCTTCTGCCCTCACATCCGGGGCCTTGTAGCTGTTTAAGTCCGGAGAGGGAGATATCCGGTCATTTATAATTCGGTCATTTAATGTCCCTTTTCTGCATCCCCGTATTGTGTGCTATAGGCAGATTTGAAAAGCCTATTAACTGTGTTGCAAGTGCTGGATGCCATAACATCGGTAATTGTCTCTTTTTGTTTTCAGTGTTGCTTTATGTGGCCTGAGACAGAAATACCTCGTGGTCGCGGTAAGCTAGATGATATACAGCCTTGTGTCTCTGTACTATTCTCCTGTCAACTCCGATTGTCAAGGCACTCCGTTCAGTGTGTCTGTGCCATTAATCAACTTGTAATGTCAGTTACTTTTCGTCCACGTGAGTGGATCGTACTGCGCCTATCGCGCTACTAAATACTTTACCCTCCGGTGGTGGAGCAGATCTCTCGCTCCCTCCTTTTATTTACCGGGCTAGCTTCTCTCCCTACAGCCCAAGGTAGTTGTCTGGTCGGGTTTAGGTAACAGATTTTACTGTTATTACAGGAGCGGTCGCGGAGCTCCTTCTTCATGCGACCGTTCCTATGGCCCGCCCACCGGAAGTCTCCATGACTGTTACAATGTTAATACTTTTTGTTGTTTATGGTGAATAATATATTATTAATTGCCACAAATGTGTGTGTATGTATATATAAAAACATTAGGGGCTAAATTACAAGTGGAGCTGTATTTAACGCTCCTGCTCACGTGCTAACTCTGCTAGAAGTAAGCATTTTGTGCGTGTCGTGTAGCGCTTGCATTGCAAGCTAAAAGTAAAACATTTTCGCTCGCCTTACCCAATGTGCGCAAAAAGCCAAAATTAGGTTATCATGCACGCGTTAGCGTATTCCCCCAAAGAAGTCAATGCAGCAAAAATTGAAAAAGAAAACCCCCAACTCGTGCGCAAACCCGACATGAAAATATGAATATTTCACATTCCAATGTTCTTTACATAGCAGAATATGTTCTATTTATTCATAAATACATATTCTATATGGTAGTTTTGTACAATATATATCTATTTATAAATACATATTCTATATGGTAGTTTTGTACAATATATATCTATTTATAAATACATATTCTATATGGTAGTTTTGTACAATATATATCTATTTATAAATACATATTCTATATGGTAGTTTTGTACAATATATATATCTACTTATAAATACATATTCTATATTGTTGTTTTGTGCAATATATATCTATTTATAAATACATATTCTATATGGTAGTTTTGTGCAATATATATCTATTTATAAATACATATTCTATATGGTAGTTTTGTACAATATATATCTATTTATAAATACATATTCTATATGGTAGTTTTGTACAATATATATATATATATATATATATATATATCTACTTATAAATACATATTCTATATGGTAGTTTTGTACAATATATATCTACTTATAAATACATATTCTATATGGTAGTTTTGTACAATATATATCTATTTATAAATACATATTCTATATGGTAGTTTTGTACAATATATATCTATTTATAAATACATATTCTATATGGTAGTTTTGTACAATATATATCTACTTATAAATACATATTCTATATAGTAGTTTTGTACAATATATATCTATTTATAAATACATATTCTATATGGTAGTTTTGTACAATATATATCTATTTATAAATACATATTCTATATGGTATTTTTGTACAATATATATCTATTTATAAATAAATATTCTATATGGTATATTTGTACATTATATATCTATTTATAAATACATATTCTATATGGTTGTTTTGTACAATATATATCTATTTATAAATACATATTCTATATGGTAGTTTTGTACAATATATATCTATTTATAAATACATATTCTCTATATGGTAGTTTTGTACAATATATATCTACTTATAAATACATATTCTCTATATGGTAGTTTTGTACAATATATATCTATTTATAAATACATATTCTATATGGTAGTTTTGTACAATATATATCTATTTATAAATACATATTCTGTATGGTAGTTTTGTACAATATATATCTATTTATAAATACATATTCTATATGGTAGTTTTGTACAATATATATATATATATATATATATATATATATATATATATATATATATATATATATATATATATTTATAAATACATATTCTATATGGTAGTTTTGTACAATATATATATATATTTATAAATACATATTCTATATGGTAGTTTTGTACAGTATATATATATTTATAAATACAAGAACATGTTCTGCTATGTGCAGAACATCGGAATGTGAAATATTTACAGTAAATACACAGTATAACACTTTACTAAATATGAATATTGCATAAATATTTTTTAACATGCAAAGGGCTCCAATGCACTGATATATATGTCTATACATGTATACATATGAATTTGTTTTTATATATGTGTATATGTCTTTAAATACACATATAAATACATAAGTACATATTACACACTGTACACACATATAAACACACACACACATACTGTATATATCTATATATATATATATACTGTATACACATCTTTAGACATATGTATGTATCTCAATGTTAAAGCCCTTTGCAGCCTTTTTTCCCTTATACCTGAGACCTCATATTTTTGAGCTCTTATAACTTTTTTGTGCATTTTAAACAAAATAATTTTTTATTAGCTAGTATTTTTATTAATATAACTGTACTTTGTAATGTATTTTTGATGATTTTATAAACTTTTTTGTTTTGTGAAACAGTTAACCAGAGCTCTGAGGATGCGCTATCTTGACGCGTGTTAACTTCAATTGTGCTCAAGCGCTACACCCAATGCGCACAAACAGCCGTGATAAATCAGGGATTATCAATCATGTCAGACAGATCCTGAATGAGCCTGCAACCAATTGGCTAGATTACGAGTTTTGCAGTAAGAGGGGTGTGGTGCTAACTTGCACGTTATTGTCACCTACAGCGCTGGTAAACAGGTTTTTATAAACCCGGCGTTAAAAGACAAGAAGTGAGCGTAGAGCGAAATTGTGCTCCATATCTCACTCCAATACCAGCGCTGCTTAAGTCAGCGGTGAGCTGGTTATACGTGCTCGTGCCCGATTTTCCCATAGACATCAATGGAGAGAGCTGGCTGAAAAAAAACCTAACACCTGCAAAAAAGCAGCGTAAAGCTCCATACCGCAGCCCCACTGATTCCTATCTAAATTTATGTTTACACCTAACACCCTAACATGAACCCGAGTCTAAACACCCCTAATCTTACACTTATTAACCCCTAATCTGCCACTCCCGACATCGCCGACACCTACATTATACTTATTAACCCCTAATCTGCCGCTCCGGACATCTCCACCACTAGAATAAACATATTAACCCCTAAACCGCCGCACTCCTGTATCACAAACATTAGTTAATTATTATTAACCCCTAATCTGCCACCACTAAAATCGCCGTCACATATCTACATTTATTAACCCCTAATCTGCCGCCCCAATGTCGCCACCACTATACTAAAGTTATTAACCCCTTAACCTAAGTCTAACCCTAACCCTAACACCCCCTAACTTAAATATAATTAAAGTAAATCTAAAGAAAACCTACTATTAATAACTAAATAATTCCTATTTAAAACGAAATACTTACCTGTAAAATAAACCCTAAGCTAGCTATAATATAACTAATAGTTATATTGTATCTAGCTTAGGGTTTATTTTTACTCTACAGGCAAGTTTATATTTATTTTAACGAGGTAGAATAGTTACTAAATAGTTATTAAATATTTAATAACTACCTAGATAAAATAAATACAAATGTACCTGTAAAATAAAACCTAACCTGTCTTACACTAATACCTAACCTTACACTACAGTTAAATAAATTACCTAAATTAAATACAATTACCTAAATTAAATACAATTACCTAAATTAAATACAAATACCTAAAAAGCAGAAAGGCAAACAAACAATGCAGAAGACTGACGAAAGTCCTTAGTTGCCTGCAAATAAAATTTTAGCACTCGCATAACATCCAGATTATGCAACAAGCGTTCTTTGTGAGAAGAAGGATTATGACACAAAGAAGGTACAACGATTTCCTGATTAATATTCTTGATTGAAATAACCTTGAGCAGGAAACCAAACTTAGCACGCAGAACCACCTTATCAGAGGTACATATAAGATAAGGGGAATCACACTGTAAAGCAGAGAGTTCAGAAACTCTCAGAGCAGAGGAAATAGCAACAAGAAACAAAACTTTCCAAGATAACATCTTAATATCTAAATAATGCATAGGCTCAAACGTAGCCTTTTGTAAAACTTTAAGAACAAAGTTAAGACTCCATGGAGGAATACCAGATTTAAACACAGGCTGAATTCTAACTAAGGCCTGACAAAACGATTGTACGTCTGGCACATCCGCAAAGCGCTTATGTAAAAAAAATAGACAATGCTGTAATTTGAGTAAGAACACTAAATTACACAAAATAAAAAACAAATTACAAGATATTTAAACTAATTAATCTAATAGCCCTATCAAAATAAAAAGCCCCCCAAAATAAAAAAAACAACCTAGCCTAAACTAAACTACCAAAAGTCCTTAAAAGGGCCTTTTGTGGGGCATTGCCCCAAAGAAATCAGCTCTTTTACCTGTAAAACAAAATACAAACAACACCCACAACAGTAAAACCCACCACCCACACAACCAACCCCCCAAATAAAACCCTAACTAAAAAAAACTAAGCTCCCCATTGCCCTGAAAAGGGCATTTGTATGGGCAGCGAAGCGGCAAGAAGTCCTCAACGCAGCTGGGAGAAGTCTTCATCGAAGCCGGGAGAAGTGGTCCTCCAGATGGCATCTTCTATCTTCATCCATCCGGCGCGGAGCAGGTCCATCTTCAAGACATCCAGCGTGGATCATCCTCTTCTTCCGACTACTCCCGACGAATAAAGGTTCCTTTAAGTGACGTCATCCAAGATGGCGTCCCTTAGATTCCGATTGGCTGATAGAATTCTATCACTCAATCAGAATTAAAGTTGAAAAAATCCTATTGGCTGATTACACCTATTGGCATGATTGGAACAGCCAATAGAATGCAAGCTCAATCCTATTGGCTGATTGTATCAGCCAATAGGATTGAAGTTCAATCCTATTGGATGATTGTATCAGCCAATAGGATTTTTTCAACCTTAATTCCGATTGGCTGATAGATTCCGATTGGCTGTACGTCATCTTGGATGATGTCACTTAAAGGAACCTTCATTCGTCGGGAGTCGTCGGAAGAAGAGGATGGTCAACGCTGGATGTCTCGAAGATGGACCCGCTCCGCGCCGGAAGGATGAAGATAGAAGATGCCGTCTGGATGAAGACTTCTGCTCGTCTGGAGGACCACTTCTCCCGGCTTTGATGAAGACTTCTCCCGGCTTCGTTGAGAACTTCTTGCCGCTTCGCTGAGGACTTCTCCCGGCTTCTCTTTGATTATGGATGTCGGCTCTTCAAAACTGTAAGTGGATCTTCAGGGGTTAGTGTTAGGTTTTTTTAAGGATTTATTGGGTGGGTTTTAGTTTTAGATTAGGGTTATTATTATTATTCTTTATTTATAAAGCGCCGACAGATTCCGCAGCGCTGCCCATGGGTACAAGGATTACAGTATAGTGGAGAAACAATACGATAAGACACAAAATTTTACAGACAAATACAGGGGGAATTGAGGGCCCTATTCCCGTGGGAACTTACAATCTAGATGGGTAGGAGGATTGGAAACAAGTGGTGGGGACTGCAGAGGTGAGACTGATATTAGTGAGGAGATAGAGGGCAACTGTTAGTTAATTGAAGTTAGTTTGTTGATAAGTTCGGTGATAAGCTTCCCTGAACAGAAAGGTCTTTAGGGAACATTTAAAGGTGGAGAGGTTAGGGGCAAGTCTGACATCTCAAGGAAGTGCGTTTCAGAGGGTTGGTGCCGCACGAGAGAAGTCCTGTAGTCTAGAATGAGAGGAGGTGATGGTAGAGGATGCAAGAAGCAGGTCGTTGTTGGATCTTAGGGGACGGGCAGGAGTATATTTGCTGATGAGTGAGGACAGGTAGGGTGGGGCAGCATTGGTGAGGGCTTTGTAGGTCAGGGTGAGAATTTTTAATTTAACTCTGTTGTGAATGGGGAACTAGTGAAGGGACTCACAGAGAGGTGTGGCAGAAACAGAGCATCGAGAGAGGTGAATTAGCCTGGCAGATGCATTTAGGATGGATTGGAGGGGAAAGAGGCGGGAGAGAGGGAGGCCAGTTAGTAAGTTGTTACAGTAGTAGAGTCGGGAAATTACCAGGGAGTGGATGAGCTGTTTGGTAGTTTCAGCACTCAGAAATGGATGAATTTTGGAGATATTACGTAGGTGGTTACTGCAGGATGAAGAGAGCAGTTGGATGTGGGGAATGAAGGACAGATTTAAGTCAAGCATGACTCCGAGGCAGCGGACTTGGGGTGATGGGGAGATAGTGGTGCCGCCAACAGTGATACAAAAATTAGAGACTGGAGTGGAGCTAGAGTGGGGAATTAGAAGTAGTTCGGTCTTGGACATATTTATTTTTAGGTGGTGAGAGGCCATCCAGGAGGAAATGCCAGATAATCAGTCGCTGATGTGAGAGTTGACAGAAGGAGAGAGTGCAGGGGTGGAAAGGTAGTTCTGGGTATCATCAGCATAGAGGTGATAGCTGAAGCCATAGCTGTTGATAAGTTTACCCAGTGAAGAAGTGTAAATAGAGAAGAGTAGAGGACCCAGGACAGAGCCTTGAGGTACTCCAACAAACAGGGGAAATAGAGAGGAGGAGTCACCAGCAAAAGAGAAAATCTGTTAGAGAGATAAGAGTGAATCCAAGAGAGGGCAGTGTCACAGAGACCAAGAGAACTGAGAGACCATAGGAGAAGGGGATGGTCAACAGTGTCAAAGGCAGCAGATAGGTCAAGTAAGATGAGTATAGAGTAGTAGCCTTTGTTTTTAGCAGAAAGGAGATCGTTAGTAACCTTGGTGAGGGCAGTCTCAGTTGAGTGTTGGGGACGGAAGCCAGATTGCAGGGGGTCGAGCAATGAGTTGGAGGACAGGAAGTGGGTTAGGCGATTGAAAACTAGTTTTTCAAGGAGTTTTGAAGCTAGTGGGAGCAGTTATATGGGGCGGAAGTTTGCAGGGGAGTTAGGGTCGAGGGAGGGTTTTTTGAGGATGGGGGTGACCTTTGCATGTTTGAAGGAGGCAGGAATGAGCCGGTAGAAAGGGATAGGTTAAATATGTGAGTAAGAGCCGGAGTGAGGGTGGTAGACAGAGGAGGAATTATATGTGAAGGAATAGGGTCAAGTGGGCAGGTAGTGAGGTGTGAGGAAGACAAAAGGGAAGCCACTTCACTCTCAGTGGTTGGGAGGAGGGTGCAGAGAGTGGCAGAGGGGGTGACTGGGAGCGGAGTTGGGAGATTGCAGGTTTGTGTTGGGATGTTTCCTCGGATTGCAAGTGTTTTATTGAGAAAATAGTCAGCAAGGTCTTGAGCACTGAATGCAGATGCGGGGGGTGGTGCAGGTGGGTAGAGGAGAGAGTTGAAAATAGAGAAGAGTCTTTTAGGGTTTGAGGAGTGAGTGGATATAAGGGTGGATATAAGGGGAGGCGTAGTTGAATAAGATTGGAGAGTTGGGCAGCATCCACAGTGTGCAGATTTCTACTGGTGCGGGGGCGAGAGGGGGAAGTAGGTTTAGTATCTATATTAGGATTAAAGGTGAGCAGATGGTGGTCTGAGATGGGAAATGGTCGACATGCAACATTAGAGAGAGAGCATAGATAGGAGAATACCAGATCAATTGAGTGTCCATTGCGGTGGGTAGGGAATATGGTGGATTGTGAGAGGCCGAAGGAGTTAGTGAGTGAGAGAAGTTTAGAGGCAGCAGGGGCAGATGGGTTGTCAATGGGGATGTTGAAGTCCCCTAGAATTAGAGCAGGTGTATTTGTGGAGAGAAAGTAAGGAAGCCAGGCAGCAAATATGTCAAGGAATTGGGAAGTTGGTCCAGGGGGGCGATAGATAACTGCCACTCTGAGAGAGAGAGAGAGAGAGAGAGAGAGAGAGAGAGAGAGAGAGAGAGGAAGAGAGGAGAACAGGCAAATGAAGTGGACTTCAAAGGAAAAAAAAGGAGAGAGATGGAAATGGGGATAGGTACTGATAGGAGCAGGAGGGGGAGAGTAAGATGCCAACACTGCCAGGTTTGTGGCTAAAGTGAAGACCACTGTGTGGGAGAGCAGCAATGGAAGCAGTGTCAAAGGAAGATAGCCAGGTTTCAGTAATAGCTAAAAGGTTGAAAGTGTTGGAAACAAACAGGTCGTGAACGGTTGTAAGCTTGTTACAGATGGAGCAAGCATTCCAGAGGGCACAAGAAAAGGGTGGGGTTAGGCGCTGTGGGTTAATGGAGATGAGATTGTTGATATTGCGTGACATAGAATTTTTGCAGTGGGAGATGGAGCGAGAGTGTAAAAGTGAGGTGATTGCTGCAGGGCCAGGGTTAGGAGAGACATCACCAGCAGCAATCAGTAGTAGCAATGAGAGAGACAGAAGGTGAGAGTGAGATTTGTAGGAGCGGGAATGATTAGACACAGGTGAGTTAGAGGGGGAAGTGTTTCTAAGGAAACAAAGTAGTTCATGAGAGGACAGCATAGGGGATGAGAGAAGGGAAGGGGAGATATGGATAGTGTAGGGATTGTTGTTATAGGGACATGCAGTGATTTTTAGGAGAAGGGAAGACAGAGAGAGCAGAAAAGTCATAGAGAGCATTGTGTAGAAGTATAGTTATTAAGTTTACCTGTTGTCTGCAGTTTCAACCTCCAGTTTCTAACTCCGGTGTGTAACTCTGCTACTTGTAACAGAGAGCTACGGCCCAAAATGAGCCTTAAGCCTTCTCTATATGTAGTTGTGAGAAGTGATAAAGTGATTCTAGGCAGCTGTTACAGGCAGTCTTAGCTAGTGGGAGTTACACACTTCCAAATTAGAGGGGGGGGGGGCACAGGGTTGCAGGATAAGTTTTAGACAATATCTGATAAAATGATTACAGGTAGACAAAATGGAGACAGAAGAAATGGTTACCAGAGGAGTCTAGCACACATTAAAGGGGTGTTTAAAAGCAGTCAGTTAGGCAGAAGCAGGAAGACATACCAGAGGAGTCTAGCACAAATTAAAGGGACGTTTAAAAGCAGTCAGTTAGGCAGAAGCAGGAAGACATACCAGAGGAGTCTAGCACAAATTAAAGGGACGTTTAAAAGCAGTCAGTTAGGCAGAAGCAGGAAGACATACCAGAGGAGTCTAGCACAAATTAAAGGGGCGTTTAAAAGCAGTCAATTAGGCAGAAGCAGGAAGACATACCTGTAGAGAGATGAGATGAAATAGGATTAGAATCATTGTGAATATTGGTCCGGTGCGTAACTCTGCTACTTGTAACAGAGAGTTACTTAGAAGCAAAGAGCAAAATGAGCCTTAAGCCTTCTCTATATGTAGTAGTGAGAAGTGATGAAGTGATTCTAGGCAGCTGTTACAGGCAGTCTTAGCTAGCAGGAGTTACACACTTGTAAATTAGAGGGGGGGGGGGGGCGCGGGGTTGCAAGATGAGTAAGTTTTAGACAATATCTGATAAAATGATTACAGGTAGACAAAATGGAGACAGAGGAAATGGTTACCAGAGGAGTCTAGCACAAATTAAAGGGGCGTTTAAAATCAGTCAGTTAGGCAGAAGCAAGAAGACATACCAGAGGAGTCTAGCACAAATTAAAGGGGCGTTTAAAAGCAATCAGTTAGGCAGAAGCAAGAAGACATACCAGAGGAGTCTAGCACAAATTAAAGGGGCGTTTAAAAGCAATCAGTTAGGCAGAAGCAAGAAGACATACCAGAGGAGTCTAGCACAAATTAAAGGGGCGTTTAAAAGCAGTCAGGCAGAAGCAGGAAGACATACCTGTAGAGAGATGAGATGAAATAGGATTAGAATCATTGTGAATATTGGTCCGGTGTGTAACTCTGCTACTTGTAACCGAGAGCTACTTAGAAGCAGAGAGCCATGGCCCAAAATGAGCCTTAAGCCTTCTCTATATGTAGTTGTGAGAAGTGATAAAGTGATTCTAGGCAGCTGTTACAGGCAGTCTTAGCTAGCGGGAGTTACACACTTGCAAATTAGAGGGGGGGCGCGGGGTTGCAGGATGAGTAAGTTTTAGACAATATCTGATTAAATGATTACAGGTAGACAAAATAGAGACAGAGGAAATGGTTACCAGAGGAGTCTAGCACAAATTAAAGAGGCGTTTAAAAGCAGTCAGTTTGGCAGAAGCAGGAAGACATACCAGAGGAGTCTAGCACAAATTAAAGGGGCGTTTAAAAGCAGTCAGTTAGGCAGAAGCAGGAAGACATACCAGAGGAGTCTAGCACAAATTAAAGGGGCGTTTAAAAGCAGTCAATTAGACAAAGCAGAAAACATACCTGTAGAGAGATGAGATGAAATAGGATTAGAATCATTGTGAATATTGGTCCGGTGTGTAACTCTGCTACTTGTAACAGAGAGCTACTTAGAAACAGAGAGCCACGGCCCAAAATGAGCCTTAAGCCTTCTCTATATGTAGTAGTGAGAAGTGATGAAGTGATTCTAGGCAGCTGTTACAGGCAGTCTTAGCTAGCAGGAGTTACACACTTGCGAATTAGAGGGGGGGGGCGGGGTTGCAGGATGAGTAAGTTTTAGACAATATCTGATAAAATAATTACAGGTAAACAAAATGGAGACAGAGGAAAAGGTTACTTGAGGAGTCTAGCACAAATTAAAGGGGCGTTTAAAATCAGTCAGTTAGGTAGAAGCAGGATGACATACCAGAGGAGTCTAGCACAAATTAAAGGGGCGTTTAAAAGCAGTCAGTTAGGCAGAAGCAGGAAGACATACCAGAGGAGTCTAGCACAAATTAAAGGGGCGTTTAAAAGCAGTCAGTTAGGCAGAAGCAGGAAGACATACCAGAGGAGTCTAGCACAAATTAAAGGGGCGTTTAAAAGCAGTCAGTTAGGCAGAAGCAGGAAGACATACCAGAGGAGTCTAGCACAAATTAAAGGGGCATTTAAAAGAAGTCAGTTAGGCAGAAGCAGGAAGACATACCTGTACAGAGATGAGATGCAATAGGATTAGAATCATTGTGAATATTGGTCCGGTGTATAACTCTGCTACTTGTAACAGAGAGCTACTTAGAAGCAGAGAGCCACGGCCCAAAATGAGCCTTAAGCCTTCTATATATGTAGTAGTGAGAAGTGATGAAGTGATTCTAGGCAGCTGTTACAGGCAGTCTTAGATAGCAGGAGTTACACACTTGCGAATTAGAGGGGGGGCGGGGTGGCAGGATGAGTAAGTTTTAGACAATATCTGATAAAATAATTACAGGTAAACAAAATGGAGACAGAGGAAAAGGTTACCAGAGGAGTCTAGCACAAATTTAAGGGGCATTTAAAAGCAGTCAGTTAGGCAGAAGCAGGAAGACATACCAGAGGAGTCTAGCACAAATTAAAGGGGCGTTTAAAAGCAGTCAGTTAGGCAGAAGCAGGAAGACATACCAGAGGAGTCTAGCACAAATTAAAGGGGCGTTTAAAAGCAGTCAGTTAGGCAGAAGCAGGAAGACATACCTGTAGAGAGATGAGATGAAATAGGATTAGAAACATTGTGAATATTGGTCCGGTGTGTAACTCTGCTACTTGTAACAGAGAGCTACTTAGAAGCAGAGAGCCACGGCCCAAAATGAGCCTTAAGCCTTCTCTATATGTAGTAGTGAGAAGTGATGAAGTGAAGGGTTTGGGCAGCAATAGAGCTAAATGCCCTTTTTAAGGGCAATGCCCATACAAATGCCCTTTTCAGGGCAATGGGGAGCTTAGGTTTTTTTAGTTAGGTTTTATTTGGGGGGTTGGTTGTATGGGTGGTGGGTTTTACTGTTGGGGGGGTTGTTTGTATTTTTTTTCCAGGTAAAAGAGCTGATTTCTTTGGGGCAATGCCCCGCAAAAGGCCCTTTTAAGGGCTATTAGTAATTTAGTTTAGGCTAGGGTTTTTTTATTTTGGGAGGGCTTTTTTATTTTGATAGGGCTATTAGATTAGGTGTAATTAGTTTAAATATCTTGTAATTTGTTTTTTATTTTGTGTAATTTAGTGTTTTTTGTTGTAATTTAGGTATTTGTATTTAAATAAGGTAATTTTATTTAATTTAGGTAATTTATTTAACTGTAGTGTAAGGTTAGGTGTTAGTGTAAGACAGGTTAGGTTTTATTTTACAGGTACTTTCAATCTAAACGAAAAAAGCGCAAACAGGACTCAAGTGCAATAAAACACACAGTGGCACCAGCGCTCTAAAATTCACACTTACAATGTTTATTAATAATAAAAGCACTTAGAAACAATCATCAGCAAACGGCTTCCGTTATTTAAGTCCCCAATACTCAGCTGCTCGAAACCGCTCTCCCTTCTGTGGTTATACAGTCATCGTTGAGGACTTGTGACCATTTAGAGGATCCGTAGTCCCAAGTGTTCTAAGAGGAATATGCTTGCTTTTCTTGGACATACAGGGCTTCCGTAGCTTGAGCAGCAAATCTCTCCTAAAACTTTCTAAGTTCCGGTGGACGTGGGAAACAGACTGTATAACCACAGAAGGGAGAGCGGTTTCGAGCAGCTGAGTATTGGGGACTTAAATAACGGAAGCCGTTTGCTGATGATTGTTTCTAAGTGCTTTTATTATTAATAAACATTGTAAGTGTGAATTTTAGAGCGCTGGTGCCACTGTGTGTTTTATTGCACTTGAGTCCTGTTTGCACTTTTTTCTTTTAGATTGAAAGTTCCTGCTCTACTGCAAGTGGTATGAAGGATACATTTGGCAAATAAGAAGCAGAGGTCTCAAGTGGGATATAGATTATTTCATCCGGAGGTGGTAATATATATTTTTTATATTTTTGTTTTTTATATTTGGGTCATTCTTTTTCCAATAGAAGGAGTTATTTTTTCTCATATTGGTATATACCAGTTTGTTATCTCTAATTGGTTTATAATTGGTTATATTTGTTATTTTTGTTAATTTTAGAAGTTAAGTGAGTCAGCTAAAAAACATTATTTATATTTCCAAAGAGTGTTAGCGCCATTGCATTTCTCTGTGTGTTATTTTACAGGTAAATTTGTATTTATTTTAGCTAGGTAGTTATTAAATAGTTAATAATTATTTAATAACTATTCTACCTAGTTAAAATAAATACAAACTTGCCTGTAAATTAAAAATAAACCCTAAGCTAGCTACAATGTAACTATTAGTTATATTGTAGCTAGCTTAGGTTTTATTTTACAGGTAATAATTTAGTTTTAAATAGGAATTATTTAGGTAATTATAGTAGGTTTTCTTTAGATTTATTTTAATTATATTTAAGCTAGAGGGTATTAGGGTTAGGGTTAAAATTAGGTTTAGGGGTTAATAAATTTAGTATAGTGGCGGCGACATTGGGGGTGGCAGATTAGGGGTTAATAAATGTATGTAGGTGGCGTTGATGTTAGGGACAGCAGATTAGGGGTTAATAATATTTAACTAGTGTTTGCGAGGCGAGAGTGTGGCGGTTTTGGGGTCAATATGTTTATTCTAGTGGCGGCGATGTCCGGAGCGGCAGATTAGGGGTTAATAATTTTATTTTAGTGTTTGCAATGCAGGAGGGTCTCGGTTTAGGGGTTAATAGGTAGTTTATGTGTGTTAGTGTACTTTTTAACACTTTAGTTATGAGTTTTATGCTACAGCTTTGTAGTGTAAAACTTATAACTACTTTCTTTAGAATGCGTTACGAATCTTGCGGGATAGGCTGTTCCGCTCACTTTTTGGCCTTTTAAAAAAAAAGCTTGTAATACCGACGCAATGGAAGTCCCATTGAAAAAAGACTTTACGAAAATTGCGTAAGTTAATTTGCGGTACGGCCAAAAAAGTGTGCGGGACAGCTGTACCTACAAGACTCGTAATAGCAGCGGTAGTGAAAAAGCAGCGCTATGTGGCTTAACGCTGCCTTTTTACTCAAAACGCAATACTTGTAATCTAGCCGAATGTTTTAATGATTTTTAATGTTTCTGGGTGAATTCTAGATTAAAATCAAGTTTTTCCCTCCAAATATTTAAAAAAATGACACAACTTCAGTTTACATGAAAATCTCTTTTAAAGGGGCAGTCTATTTGATTTTGTTCATTGTTTAATAAATATAGATAATCCCTTTATTACTCATTCATTAGTTTTTCATAACCAACACTATCATATTAATATACTTTTTGCCTCTATGATGACCTGGATCTAAGCCCCTCCAAACTGCCCCCTTATCTTAGTGCTTTTTACAATCTTGCTTTTTAGCCAATCAGTGCTGGTTCCTGCAAACCCATTATCATTCTCCACGTGAGTGAGCACAATGCTATCTATATGGCAAACATGAATTACCATTAGTCTAGGCTGTCTAGCCTGCTGGGTCTTAGAAACAGGCAAACTTAGAGGTTTTAAAGAAATATTAATATAACAATGTTGGTTATGCAAAGATGCAGATTAGGTAGTAAAGATGTTATCTATCTTTTTAAACGTCCCTTTAAATTTACATTAACTTAAAATGTTCTTGGGTCATGGGCATAACTACAGGTCTACAGTTTCAACTGAGATGGGGAGCAGTCTTCTAGAGTGCCTGTCAGTCTTACAAAGAGTAATACAGGAATATGGCAATTGTCTAATTCTAAATAGGGATTCATTTGTAGCTATTATAGTTATTCATTTTAACTATTCGGAGATGATTTTTTTTAGATTGGTTTCTGTTGAAATGTGGGGATCCTGCCACAAGCTTTGCCTTGGGGTCCAGTGAGGTATAGCTATGTCTCCAGTATTGAATATATATGTATGTGTGTGTATATATATATATATATATATATATATATACATATATATATATATATACATAGATTCAAAAGAAGGTGCACTCCATCAAACGTAATCCAATTGCCGTGGTGCTGCATGCAAAGTAAATACAAATTCCAATTCTCACTCCATACGAGTAAAATAATGCTGCACTCACTGGTCTTGTAGTAAAAAGTTCATTTATTACACACAAATGACAATGTCCATAACACAATTACCCCCAACAATGGGGTTAATTGTGTTATGGACATCATCATTTGTGTTTAATAAATGAACTTTTTACTACAAGACCGGTGAGTGCAGCATTATTTTACTCGTATGGAGTGAGAATTGGAATTTGTGTATGTATATATATATATATATATATATATATATATATGTGTGTGTGTATATATATATATATATATATATATATATATATATATGTATATGTGTGTGTGTGTGTGTGTATATATATATATATATATATATATATATATATATATATATATATGTGTGTGTGTGTGTATATATATATATATATATATATATGTGTGTGTGTGTGGATGGCAAGAGAAAGAGGAGATTTCGATGGCACTACTGGTATTGTGTCATAGTTCCCAGTTAAGGTTCCCTGTGTGATATTCAGTAGGGGGAAATTTATACTAAAATATGGGGTGGGACAGGGGTGCTGTACATTAGAGGATTACTAGAAAGAAGGGGACCAAACGCAGCAGTGAAAGGAAAAGAATGTACTGTGGTAGCACTCCCCAATACTAGACGGAAGGACCACTATAAACTCCTAGAGAGAAGCCCCAGAAGTAGGCGGGTGTTTTTATAAAACTTAACTTTTATTATAAAATGTTAAAATACTAGATAACATTAAAAACACAGCTGGGCACCGCAAGCCGAACAAAATGTGTTACAAGGGTGGAGGACACCAAGAAAGAGTAGCTTATATAACTGTGTATAATACTAATAGTTACAACTCCTGGGTGTGTGTGCGCCTTATAGTGCTGTACCACCCCCTCGGGAATGAGGGTATTAGTGGTGAACTACTCAGGTAATAATCAGGATACTATTAGGAGATCTGTAGATTATTCAGACACGCCTATTAGATCCAATTGTGATCTTGGAATACAGCGTTCATAAGGTTGAACTGGTAATAATAAAACGGTAATTGTTTTCTGAGCCCATATGTAATTTAAGCTAAAATAGCTACTTTTACTGGTATTAAGTTATGAATAAAACTAGAGAGTTCACAGGTAACTATCTTGAAAGAAGGGGGGTCAGGGTTAAAATTGGTCTAATGCTTGTGGTCACCTTAAGCTGCATGTATACATTCTCAATTATAAAATGATTGAATATAATGCTAATAGTTACAACTCCTGGGTGTGTGTGCAGCTTATGGTGCTTTACCACCCCCTCTGTAATGAGGGTATTGGTGGTGTACTTTTAGGGCGATACTCAGGAATACTATCTGGTGACCTGTAGAATATTCAGACTCCCCTGATTATTTCAATCCTGATCTTAAGGTACAACAATCATATGGTTTGACTGGTAGTAATAATAAATGATAGTAAATCTCTGAGCCCATATGTGATTTGAGCTAAAATAGCTAATTTTACTGGTATTAAGTTACAATAAAACTAGATGGTTCACAGGTAAATCTCTTAAATGAAGGTCGGAGTTAAAGTTAATCTGATGCTAGTGGTCATTTTGAGATGCGTGTACACATTCTCTGTTGATTTAAAATAGAGATAGAAAATCTGAAAAGAGGTGAGAGCACGTCACTCAATGATATACCACCTGCAAATACAAATCCTGTGTATCAGTTAACTATAGTGCTTACCACATCCTCTCATTGGAGATTATATGTGGTGTACTTATAAAGATGCTCCTAGTGAGTGAGCCAAAAAGTAATCAGGATTGTATTAGGGTCAGAAAGTGGGCTAACGCAAAAGTATCCTGTTCTTAATACTGGAGGCAATTTAAAATGCCAGTGTTGAATCTTATGTAAGAGGATATATAATGTTGGCAAGCCCCGCTGAATATTCTAACCGGACCCTGAATTGGTAAATTTATAAGACCCCTGTGACTAGCATACACAAAAGCTTCATATCTAGTGGTTCATTCTAATGTTAGGACAAGGTAATAAAGCTACTGGAAAGCAATTGAAATAATTATAGCTACTCTCAAAAGAGATATTTACTAGTGCTTATTGGTAGATTACCATAAGTTGCTCAAATTCGTCCGTTTAAATAGAATGGAATACTATTAGCTCCAAATTATGAAATTACAGCTCCCATCGAAAGGAGTCTATTTAGGATCGTAACTTAAATAATCACTCGATTTAGGGTAGTTAGACTTTCCAGATAAGTTAGGAAGCACTACACGCATTCACACAATTATCAACCACACTTAATTTAAATTCTAAATAACGGTCGACGAACGCACATCCAAACAACTGCTATTAAATCAGAGACCGGAGGTCTCAGCGCGCCCTGACATGTTTTGCCAGTTCGGCTTTGTCAAAGGTGGGGCGCCCGCCAATATTAAGGG
This sequence comes from Bombina bombina, assembly GCF_027579735.1. NCBI lineage: Eukaryota > Metazoa > Chordata > Amphibia > Anura > Bombinatoridae > Bombina > Bombina bombina. The sequence continues at coordinate 340,696,016 of NC_069506.1, forward strand.
CTTATATTGGCTGATTACAGGGGGAGTGAAAAGGTGTAGCCCAACGATTGGTTCAGCTTTAAAGAATCAGCGACAGGACAGATCGGAGGTGTGGTAATAATACCGTAAGTGACCAGTTTACGGAGCGAGTAAAAAACAGATGATTAACAACTAAGATCAGAATATAGAGATATATGTATTTCAAATACATGGTCCAAAATTTCTAAAATGATCCTGCATGACATTGTGGCAGGTAAAGTCCCCTGGAGCAGAAAAAGGGGGGAGTGCGATGTGATAATCAAGTGTATTAGGCTTGATCAATGTGTGATTTGTGATTAAAGATATCTAAAAAAGATTGCTTTGTTCGTGACACTATACAGTTTAAGAGATTATGCGACGGGGAAGGACAAAAAGTGTTATAATATAGCTAGCTAGTATACCATCTATTTGGGTGAAAAATAAAGAAATAATTAAAATAATTCTTTGACAATCTACGTATGTGTGAAGTGAATGTGTCCAAGTGACAAAAACCAAAATAAAGGTTGTCAAATGTGAATGAAAAAGAAGGAAAAACGACAACACAGAAATGTGATGGTGAACTTAAAATACAGGGACCCACGGTGGTGTCCATATAAATAAAAATGTGGTACCAGGGCATAATTGTGTCTAAGACAAGTAGGAAATAAGCATTTATTAAAGAAAATCGTCCATGGTTTTAAAATATAATAGTGTTATCCTAGAGTTAGATGACTAGATAACTGGATTGAACCCAGCAGTGTAGGCATCATATAAGTTTCTCTCGCTGAATATACTCTCCAAAAAGATTTGTTAAAATGATTTTTTACAAGGGGGAGTATAGGTTGTAAGTGGCCACAGTTCTCCGAGTTGATTACTCAGTTATTTATTTATCGTTGAAAAAGGGGATTCATAGAAAGCAATAATAATTATTTTGCTCATTTAACCCCTTGGGCTGGACACAGTCTAGGAGGTAAATCCATCTGCACTCAGATCTAAGCAATGCTGTCTCTAGGTTACCTCCCCTGATTCCTAGGGATATTTTCTCTATTCCCTGGCATTTTAAATTGCCAGGGTTGGAGCGATGCCATTTGAGGAAATGAGATGCTACAGAAGTAATAGATTTGCCATCTTCCAGGTCTTTACTGGCATTTTTGATATTTCTAACATGCTCCTGTAATCTTGTGCGGAGCTTTCTGCTTGTCATGCCCACATAAATTTTGGAACAGCTGCAGTATAGAGCATATATTACATTTTCTGTTGAGCAGCTGATATACTTCTTCATTTTATGTGTGTGGCCAAATCGGTCTTGAATTGAGTTCATCTTCCGTATATACTTGCAGGAGGAGCAAGTTCTGCAAGGAAAAGATCCAGCGTTGATAGCCGTTCTTGTTTTGCCCACCTGGAAGTGGCTTCTGGAGACTTTATCTTTGATGTTAAGGGTTCTTCTATATCCAATTTTAATTCTATCACCCAGTATTGATTTTAGATCTTGATCCAACATTAGAATGTGCCAGTTTCTGTTCAAGATTTCACTTACTGCGGGAATCTGGGGATTATAAGTTAAAATCAGTCTTGTCTGTTCGTCTGATTTTTTAATTTTGTCCCGTAGAAGGTCTGTGTGTTCAGTATGTACTGCCCTGGATTTAGCTTTTTTAATGCATCTTTTGCTGTAGCCCCTGTCTTGGAGTCTCTGTTCCAATTTTTTGGCTTGTTGGATAAACAGTTTGTCATCACTGCAGTTTCTTTTGAGGGGTAAGAATTCACCAACTGGTAAAGATTTCGTGGTACTGGGAGCATGGGCTCTGTTTTTGTGCAATAAGCTGTTCGTAGTGGTCTCCTTCCTGTAAAGGTTGGTTTGGATTTTACCATCCTGATCTTTAAAGATATTCGAATCTAGAAAGTTAATTTCTGATTGGCTCATGGTATAAGTTAATTTGATGTTAAAATCATTTTGATTCAATTTTTGCAGAAACATTTCCAAACTTTCCTTGGTTCCTTCCCACATAAACAGGATATTGTCTATGTACCGAATCCAGAATGGTATTAGGTCGGTCTCTGTAGAGTTGGCATCACTGAAAACCACATGTTTTTCCCAATACCCCAGGAATAAGTTAGCGTACGTAGGGGCGCAAGCAGTGCCCATCGCCGTGCCCTGAACTTGCAGATAAAATTGGTTAGCAAAGGTGAAAAAATTATACTTCAGGACGAACTCTAGTAATTTGAGTATGAACAGATCATGATTATGATCTCCCGAAGATCCCTGGTCTAAGAAGAATTTGACAGCCGTAAGTCCTTTTTCATGTTCAATGGAGGTATAAAGGGATTCAACATCCGCTGTGACTAACCAGGTCTCTTTTTTTATATTAATATTCTCAAGTCTTTGTAGAACCTCCATGGTATCCTTTATGAAAGATGGTAAGGTTTCAACAAATTCTCTTAGATGGTAGTCCACATACTGCTGGGTTCAATCCAGTTATCTAGTCATCTAACTCTAGGATAACACTATTATATTTTAAAACCATGGCCAATTTTCTTTAATAAATGCTTATTTCCTACTTGTCTTAGACACAATTATGCCCTGGTACCACATTTTTATTTATATGGACACCACCGTGGGTCCCTGTATTTTAAGTTCACCGTCACATTTCTGTGTTGTCGTTTTTCCTTCTTTTTCATTCACATTTGACAACCTTTATTTTGGTTTTTGTCACTTGGACACATTCACTTCACACATATGTAGATTGTCAAAGAATTATTTTAACTATTTCTTTATTTTTCACCCAAATAGATTGTATGCTAGCTAGCTATATTATAACACTTTTTGTCCTTCCCCGTTGCATAATCTCTTAAACTGTACAGTGTCACAAACAAAGCAATCTTTTTTAGATATCTTTAATCACAAATCACACATTGATCAAGCCTAATACACTTGATTATCACATCGCACTCCCCCCTTTTTCTGCTCCAGGGGACTTTACCTGCCACAATGTCATGCAGGATCATTTTAGAAATTTTGGACCATGTATTTGAAATACATATATCTCTATATTCTGATCTTAGTTGTTAATCATCTGTTTTTTACTCGCTCCGTAAACTGGTCACTTACGGTATTATTACAACACCTCCGATCTGTCCTGTCTCTGATTCGTTAAAGCTGAACCAATCGTTGGGCTACACCTTTTCACTCCCCCTGTAATCAGCCAATATAAGCCCTGAATATCGGCGGGCGCCCCACCTTTGACAAAGCCGAACTGGCGAAACATGTCAGGGCGCACTGAGAACTCCGTTCTCTGTTTTTAATAGCAGTTGTTTGGATGTGCGTTCGTCGACCGTTATTTAGAATTTAAATTAAGTGTGGTTGATAATTGTGTGAATGCGTGTAGTGCTTCCTAACTTATCTGGAAAGACTAACTACCCTAAATCGAGTGATTATTTAAGTTACGATCCTAAATAGACTCCTTTCGATGGGAGCTGTAATTTCATAATTTGGAGCTAATAGTATTCCATTCTATTTAAACGGACGAATTTGAGCAACTTATGGTAATCTACCAATAAGCACTAGTAAATATCTCTCTTTTGAGAGTAGCTATAATTATTTCAGTTGCTTTCCAGTAGATTTATTACCTTGTCCTAACATTAGAATGGACCACTAGATATGAAGCTTTTGTGTATGCTAGTCACAGGGGTCTTATAAATTTACCAATTCAGGGTCCGGTTAGAATATTCAGCGGGGCTTGCCAACATTATATATCCTCTTACATAAGATTCAACACTGGCATTTTAAATTGCCTCCAGTATTAAGAACAGGATACTTTTGTTTTTGCACACTTTCTGACCCTAATACAATCCTGATTACTTTTTGGCTCACTCACTAGGGGCATCTTTATAAGTACACCACATATAACCTCCAATGAAAGGATGTGGTAAGCACTATAGTTAACTGATACACAGGATTTGTATTTACAGGTGGTATATCATTGAGTGACGTGCTCTCACCTCTTTTCAGATTTTCTATCTCTATGTTAAATCAACAGAGAATGTGTACACGCATCTCAAAATGACCACTAGCATCAGATTAACTTTAACTCTGACCTTCATTTAAGAGATTTACCTGTGAACCATCTAGTTTTATCGTAACTTAATACCAGTAAAATTAGCTATTTTAGCTCAAATCACATATGGGCTCAGAGATTTACTATCATTTATTATTACTACCAGTCAAACCATATGATTGTTGTACCTTAAGATCAGGATTGAAATAATCAGGGGAGTCTGAATATTCTACAGGTCACCAGATAGTATTCCTGAGTATCGCCCTAAAAGTACACCACCAATACCCTCATTACAGAGGGGGTGGTAAAGCACCATAAGCTGCACACACACCCAGGAGTTGTAACTATTAGCATTATATTCAATCATTTTATAATTGAGAATGTATACATGCAGCTTAAGGTGACCACAAGCATTAGACCAACTTTAACCCTGACCCCCCTTCTTTCAAGATAGTTACCTGTGAACTCTCTAGTTTTATTCATAACTTAATACCAGTAAAAGTAGCTATTTTAGCTTAAATTACATATGGGCTCAGAGAACAATTACCGTTTTATTATTACCAGTTCAACCTTATGAACGCTGTATTCCAAGATCACAATTGGATCTAATAGGCGAGTCTGAATAATCTACAGATCTCCTAATAGTATCCTGATTATTACCTGAGTAGTTCACCACTAATACCCTCATTCCCGAGGGGGTGGTACAGCACTATAAGGCGCACACACACCCAGGAGTTGTAACTATTAGTATTATACTCAGTTATATATGCTACTCTTTCTTGGTGTCCTCCACCCTTGTAACACATTTTGTTCGGCTTGCGGTCGTCAACTGTGTTTTTAATGTTATCTAGTATTTTAACATTTTATAATAAAAGTTAAGTTTTATAAAAACACCGGCCTACTTCTGGGGCTTCTCTCTAGGAGTTTATAGTGGTCCTTCCGTCTAGTATTGGGGAGTGCTACCACAGTACATTCTTTTCCTTTCGCTGCTGCGTTTGGTCCCCTTCTTTATATATATATATATATGTGTGTGTGTGTGTATATATATATATATATATACACACATGAAGGCCGAAACATGTTAGCAGATACTCTAATCTGAATGCTGCTTTGTGTACCTCCTGGATGTTTTTAACGAGTTGTTAATAAAGACTTTCTTTTATGAAGACTGACTACTGCAACTTTTTGGATATATATATATATATATATATAGGTCCTATTTCTATCCAGTCCAGGCAAGAAGTACTAGCATAGAATTATATCAGGAAACAGTATTGAGAGATATTCTTGCATTAAATGACTCCTTGAAAGGGACAAACACATTGAAACATAACATCACACTACAAGAAAAAAATGCACTTGTAGAACTAGAAGAAAACCCTGATATAGTAGTGACCCAGGCGGACAAGGGAGGGGCGGTGGTTATTTTAAACACCTCAGATTATGTGGAAGAACTAAAAACACACCTAAACAACCCTAACACCTACACTAAACTCAGCCATGACCCCACACTAATGTTTAGCCAGGAACTACTTTCATTTTTGGACACGGCACTGGAAGAGGGGCATATCTCTCAGGAGGTAAAGGAATACTTGTCCACTAGAGACCCCTTAGTCCCCACCTTCAGGGTTGTGCCCAAAATTCACAAAACCCTTACAAAACCTCCAGGGAGGCCCATTGTAGCTAGCATAGGGTCCCTGTGTGAGCGACTTGGAGCCTGGCTGGATTCAGTACTCTATTGTATTGGCCCTTCCAGGCTACATTAGGGACAGTGCCCATTTACTCCTACAATTGGAGAAGATACATTGGCAACCTGCTTTTCAATGGCTGACCATCGACGTGACAGCTCTATACTCGAGCATACCCCATCAAAAAGGCCTGGAGGCTTTGGGAAATATGCTAAGACGATACACTGACTTCTCTGACAACTTTATAGAATTTGTAGTGTCCACAGCTAAATTCTTACTGACTCACAATTACTTTGTCTCTGGGGGGGGACTTCTATTTACAAAACTGCGGCACAGCCATGGGGGCCAAGTTTGCCCCGGCCTATGCTAATTTATACATGGGTTGGCTGGAAATTAACACCATTTATGCCGATGATTTCCCTCTCAGAGACAATGTAGCAGTGTATGGCCGTTTCATAGATGACCTGATAATCGTTTGGAACCCCATTAACCAAAGAGGAGCCCAAGACTTAGTTGATTTACTAAATGCTAACTCCTTCAATTTTAGCTTTACATATAATGTCCACCCTAGATCAATTGCCTATTTAGAATTACAGCTGACTATAGATACCAATAACAATATTGTATCCTCTATCTACAGGAAGGCATTAGCACGCAACACAATCTTGAGGGCAGATTCATGCCATGTAAAACATACCATAAGAGGCATACCAAAGGGCCAATATATAAGAGCTCGGAGGAATTGCTCTAATCTCCAACAGTACCAAGACCAAGCTGACCAAATTACCACCCGGCTTGTGGAGAGAGGATACAATAAGGCCACTTTGGCAAAAACAGCAAAAGAGGTTGGCAAAATAGACAGACATACACTATTCGCTAGCCCTAATAGGAAAAATAAATGCACTAGTGACAGACAGAATACACTGAATAGAGAAATTGTCTTTTCTACCCAGTATAGTAGACAGTATGAAGAAATCTGTAAAATAATACATAAATACTTACCCATTTTACAAAGTGACCACAAACTCAAAGACATAACTAGACAGCAAATAAAATGTGTAGCCAAAAGAGCCCCTACTGTAGGAGACAAAGTTAGAAAAAGCTTTACCTCGAAACCCCAACATAACACCAACTGGTTAACTCCACATTCAGGCTTCTTCAGGTGTGGACGCATTTGTAAAAGTTGTAATTACACTAAGAAGATTGATAAGTTTACATCTTCAAATACAGGAAAA
>NC_069506.1:341087987-341162987 GCF_027579735.1 Bombina bombina
GAAAGTACTGCTATTTACACAAAGTACTTGTGAAATGCTGTGAAGTGCTGGGCATGCTTGGAAGTACTGCTATTTACTCAAAGTACTTGTGAAATGCTGTGAAGTGCTGGGCATGCTTGGAAGTACTGCTATTTACACAAAGTACTTGTGACATGCTGTGAAGTGCTGGGCATGCTTGGAAGTACTGCTATTTACACAAAGCACTTGTGAAATGCTGTGAAGTGCTGGGCATGCTTGGAAGTACTGCTATTTACTCAAAGTACTTGTGAAATGCTGTGAAGTGCTGGGCATGCTTGGAAGTGCTGCTATTTACACAAAGTACTTGTGAAATGCTGTGAAGTTCTGGGCATGCTTGGAAGTGCTGCTATTTACACAAAGTACTTATGAAATGCTGTGAAGTGCTGGACATGCTTGGAAGTACTGCTATTTACACAAAGTACTTGTGAAATGCTGTGAAGTTCTGGGCATGCTTGGAAGTGCTGCTATTTACACAAAGTACTTGTGAAATGCTGTGAAGTGCTGGGCATGCTTGGAAGTGCTGCTATTTACTCAAAGTACTTGTGAAATGCTGTGAAGTGCTGGGCATGCTTGGAAGTGCTGCTATTTACACAAAGTACTTGTGAAATGCTGTGAAGTGCTGAGCATGCTTGGAAGTACTGCTATTTACACAAAGTACTTGTGAAATGCTGTGAAGTGCTGGGCATGCTTGGAAGTGCTGCTATTTACACAAAGTACTTGTGACATGCTGTGAAGTGATGGGCATGCTTGGAAGTGCTGCTATTTACACAAAGTACTTGTGAAATGCTGTGAAGTGCTGGGCATGCTTGGAAGTACTGCTATTTACACAAAGTACTTGTGAAATGCTGTCAAGTGCTGGGCATGCTGTGAAGTGCTGCTATTTACTCAAAGTACTTGTGAAATGTTGTGAAGTGCTGGGCATGCTTGGAAGTGCTGCTATTTACACAAAGTACTTGTGAAATGCTGTGAAGTGCTGGGCATGCTGTGAAGTGCTGCTATTTACTCAAAGTACTTGTGAAATGTTGTGAAGTGCTGGGCATGCTTGGAAGTGCTGCTATTTACACAAAGTACTTGTGAAATGTTGTGAAGTGCTGGGCATGCTTGGAAGTGCTGCTATTTACTCAAAGTACTTGTGAAATGCTGTGAAGTGCTGGGCATGCTTGGAAGTGCTGCTATTTACACAAAGTACTTGTGAAATGCTGTGAAGTGCTGGGCATGCTTGGAAGTGCTGCTATTTACACAAAGTACTTGTGAAATGCTGTGAAGTGCTGGGCATGCTTGGAAGTGCTGCTATTTACACAAAGTACTTGTGAAATGCTGTGAAGTGCTGGGCATGCTTGGAAGTGCTGCTATTTACACAAAGTACTTATGAAATGCTGTGAAGTGCTGGGCATGCTTGGAAGTGCTGCTATTTACACAAAGTACTTGTGAAATGCTGTGAAGTGCTGGGCATGCTTGGAAGTGCTGCTATTTACACAAAGTACTTGTGAAATGCTGTGAAGTGCTGGGCATGCTTGGAAGTGCTGCTATTTACACAAAGTACTTGTGAAATGCTGTGAAGTGCTGGGCATGCTTGGAAGTGCTGCTATTTACACAAAGTACTTGTGAAATGCTGTGAAGTGCTGGGCATGCTTGGAAGTGCTGCTATTTACACAAAGTACTTGTGAAATGCTGTGAAGTGCTGGGCATGCTTGGAAGTGCTGCTATTTACACAAAGTACTTGTGAAATGCTGTGAAGTGCTGGGCATGCTTGGAAGTGCTGCTATTTACACAAAGTACATTGCTGCAGAGGAACGATTACCCTGTTTTGAAACTCAACTGCCTGTTTGCTGTTGCTGTGAAAACCAAAGCCTTTTAAACTACAGTGAACTGTCCTGTGCAGCATTTGTGCCCTAGAAGAATGTGGTTAAAAGTCTTCCTGTTACAATGTATATTGCAATTATGTTTCTATTCAAAAATGTCATTCATGTTTGTGCATTTTAATTCCAACCGGAAAGTTCCTTTAAGTAAAAACAAAACAAGCTGTGATGTGTGTGTTTATCTTATAGGCACATAGACAAAGCACTGAAAATAATTTTAATATGTGAAAAGATTGAAAGACAACTAGAGCCTTTAGCCCGGGGTTATGTAATGATTTAGAAGCAAAGGGGTTAAAGCAGATTTTGTTTTCAATTCCAGACCTCAGAGCACACTAACAGGTCAGATTTTAGGCTTATAACTATTGTTTCTAATCAGCTGATTATTCAGCTCTGCTTTAATTGGGATATCCTGAAAATCCTGGAATTGAAAAACCCTGGGTTAAAATAAGTTGAAATGCATTCTCACAAAGGATATTAGTCAGACATAATACATCTATACTATAATTGCGTTTACAATGTCCGTTGCCGTCAGCAGTTGCGCACGCATCCTCAATGGAATGTTGGTAGTGTGAGGCAGCCAACAGAATGCGCACACAGCCAAAAGAATTCCCCTGGATGCAGTGAAACTGCATCCAGGTGGATTCTGAAAATGGCAAGGTGGCGAAAGAATCCACCAGCGTAAGCTGCATCCTGGTGGATTCCGAACATTGCATGGTGGTGTCCCCCTGCCATTTTCAGAATCCACCGGGATGCAGAAAATGCAAATGGAGCAATAAAAAAAAAAAAAAAAACACTGCCCGCACAAAGTATAACAAAAAAAACAAACAAACCTCCCACACAAAGTATTAACACGTTAACGCAAACCCACACATCGTAAGATAAAAAAGTAATTAACCCCTTAACCATCAACCACCCAGATCGCAATAAACCTAATTACCCTATTAACCCCTAAACCGCAAAACCCCCACATCACAAATAAACCTAATTACCCTATTAACCCCTAAACCGCAAAAAAACACATCGCAATAAACCTAATTACCCTATTAATCCCTAAACCGCAAAACCCCCACATCGCAATAAACCTAATTACTCTATTAACCCCTAAACCACAAAAAAAACACATCACAATAAACCTAATTAACCTATTAACCCCTTAAACTACAAAAACCCACAACGCAAATAACTAATTAAATTACTAAGCCCCCTAACCTAACACCTCCTAACCTAACACCTCCTAAATGAACACAAATTAACTGAACTAAAAAATACTAAAGTTAAAAAAAAAAAGCTAAGATTACAAAAAATAAAAAAGGCTAACATTACAGAAAATAAAAAACAAATTTTACAAAAGTTTACAAAAGGAAAACTAATCCCTATGAAAATAAAATCACCCCCTACTCTAAGAATAAACTACCAGTAGCCCTAAAAAGGGCTTTTTGCAGGGCATCCAGCTGCATCCAGGTGGATTCTTTCACCACCCTGCCATTTTCAGAATCCATCTGGATGCAGCACAAGCTGCATCCAGGTTGATTCCGAAAATGGCAGGTTGGTTCCGTCACCACAATAGACTGCCCTTTCAAAAATGGCAGGGTGGTTCCATTACCACAATAGACTGCTCTCTGGGCAGGCTTTCCCACTAGTTTTTAAATAATTGGCAGCTATGTTTCATTTTTACAACAATCCTGTATGTTTTGTCCTTCTTAGTTATGCAGAAGCTGGTGTGAAAAACATATTTCTTGTAGGTTTTTTGCATTTACAGAATCTGAATGTAAGAAGAAAAAAAAAAAGACTTCCATTTTTATTGTAGCAATTTGAGTGGCTTAATTAACTGAATCTGTCTCCATTCTAATAAACTGTAATGCCATAGAAAAATCAACCAAAAAATTTGCATGCACATTCTAATAGCAATTAGAGCATAATTGAGGTCATACTAAGGTAACATAATTACTTTAAAAATAGAATTCACTTAAAATAAAGCATTAGATTTTTGTTACATGACAGCTCATTTAAGTGTGAGCTATATTTAGTTCTAGCATATAAAAAAATAAATTACATTTCTAGTAATGGAGAATAGAAAAATAAAAAAAAACAGACATTAAAGGGATATGGAACCCAATTATTTTTTTCTATGATTCAGGAAGAGCATAGTATTGTAAACAACTTTCCAATTTTATTGCAAGGACAGAGATTCCTATTTTGCTTATATCTTTTCACTTTACTGCAGACAACATTTTAACGAATAGTAAACTTACATAAAAAAAACAAAGAAAACAATGAATATAAGTCCAATTCCAAGTATCCATAAATTGACCAGTATGTAGCCACTCCTCCTCTTTTTTCTGTGCTGCTCACAGAGATAAATACATTGTATTTTGTGTAAAATAAATTTTACAATATTAAAAAAAAAAAAATGTTTAAAATGTAGTTTTTTGTTAATAAACTTTTTGGTTTTATTATTTTAGTAGTATTATTAGTACTTTATAACAGAATGGCAGAAAATAACATCAGATCCATGGGTTCTTCAGGCAGTATCCGTCCTTCCATTGGATTTCGAGCAAACTCCCTTTCAGAATTCCTGTCCTATCCCAATAACATTTTCTCTCGAAGATCAAATCCTGTTAGACACAGAGCTTTCAGATCTCATAGAAAAGAATGATGTAGAAATCGCTCCTTCTCCAGAGAGCTCTTTCATCAGCAACATGTTTCTTGTAAAAAAGAAAGAAGGATCATTCCGTCCTGTCATAAATTTAGAGAAATAAATCAATTCCCGATTTTCAATCATTTCAAGATGGAAGATATTCATCTTTTAAGGGATTGTCTCTACAACAAGGATTGGCTTGTACGATTAGATCTGAAGGATGAATACTTTTCAGTTCCTATTCATTTGAATTTCAGGAAATACCTAAGATTTCTTTGGAAAGACACGCTGTGGCAATTTTCTTGTCTCCTTTTGGCCTCTCTTCAGCACATTGGGCCTTTACAAAGATTTTGAAGCCAGTCACTGCTTGGTTGAGGAAGAGAGGAATTTGTCTGAAATTTATTTAGACGATATTCTTCTTATTCACCAATCTCCTCTTATTCTGAAGGATCAATTATCCCTCACTATACAATTTCTCCAGAATTTAGGTTTCATCATGAATTTCAAAAAATCAGCTTTAGTTCCTTCCCAGAAGTTGGTATTCCATGGTTTCAATATAGACACTTTTTCAACTTCTCTCAGTCTTCCACAAGAAAAGATCAATAGAATCAAGAAAGAAATGATTTAGCTTCTCAAGAAAGATTTGTTTTCTATCCGTCTTCTAGCCAGAATGTTAGGTCTTCTTTCTTCCTCCATTCAGGCAATTTTTCCAGCTCCTCTTCATTACAGAGCGCTTCAAAGATTGAAGATATTTTATCTTCGGAAGGGTTTTTCTTATCATCACAAAATATCCTTATCCAAGGAAGCTTTAGAAGAACTGAATTGGTGGCTTTTAAATATAGAGGCATGGAACGGGAAAGCGATTTTTGGAAGCTCTCCAGATTTAGTAATATAGTCAGATGCAAGCAAATCGGGTTGAGGTGCAAGATGTGGTTCCCTGATTACAGAAGGGAAATGGTCTTCTTCAGAGAAGCATCTTCATATCAATTGTTTAGAGCTTCTAGCAGGAGCCTTTGCAGTTCAGAGTTTTGTCAAACACGATTTTCTTATAACTGTTCTTCTTCGTATGGACAATGTCTCTGTAGTACAGTATATCAAACGTTTCAGAAGGTGCTGCTTCAAAAATTTTATCAGATTTAACAAAAAACTGTATTCACGATTGTTTATCTCAGAATATATCTATTCCAGCAGAATATATTACTGGCCTTAACAATCAGATGGCAGATTGGGGATCAAGATACCTCACAGATTTCAGTGATTGGATGTTGAATTCATCAATTTTTCTGAGAATTCAATATCTAAGGAATCCTTTGTCAATAGATTTTTTTTTGCTTCTCGTCTGAATCACCAGATATTTCCCTATTTCAGTTTGATACCAGATCCTCAAACTCTAACAATCAATGTTTTTCTTCAACAGTGGCCGATTTCGAGATCATATGCCTTCCCTCCATTCTCGATGATTCTTCGAACTCTGCTCTTTGTCAAACGTTTCCCTTGTGATAATAACTCCCTTTTGGCAGACTCAGGATTGGTACCCTACTTCTGGAATTGTCGTTCCTTCATCCAATTCTATTACCATATTAATCGGATCTTCTAACAGACCCTTCAGGTCAATTACATCCTCTGGTACTTCAGGAAAAATTACAACTTATTGTTTGGATGATTTCAGGGGATCCTGGTCTGGTGATGTATTATCGGAAGAAGCTAGACTCCTCCTTCAAGACTCTTGGGCCCCTGGAACCAAGAAATGTTATTTATCCTCCTGGCTTAAATGGTATAGCTGGTGCAAGTTTAGGCACCTGGATCCCATATTTTATTATTTCAGTGTCAAACTCTTCTTTAGGATTTCAAGTGAATTTCTAAGCCCAGCAGAGATGTTCTTCAATCAAATTCTTCCAGATCTGATTCGATTTCAAGCAAGTTCGCTACTTCTTCCAGTTCAAAAGATTGTTCTTCTTCAATCAAGCATCTTCTTCTGTTGTCCTACTAATGTTTTTCAGCCTTATGTTTTTGGGACTCTTGTTATAGTTTTCTCTAAATGTTTTTGGAGTGTTTCACATCAAATATCAAAGAGGAGGAGTAGCTACATACTGGTCAATTTATGGATACTTGGACTTCTCTCATTGGTCCTTTATTTCTATAACATCTCAAGCTTTGTTCTCATTAGCTTCTATGTTATATTCATTGTTTTCTTTGTTTTTTATGTAAGTTTACTGTTTGTTAAAATACTGTCTGCAGTAAAGTGAAAAGATATAAGCAATCTGTCTCTTTAATAAAAATCTAGATTATTCCTTCACAAAGCTAGGATAATCGGAATTTACTTCTATCATCTAATTTGCTTAATTTTCTTTGTTGAAACTAATACCTAGACAGGCTTGAGAGCAGCAATGCATTACTGGGAGCTAGCTGCTGATTGGTTGCTGCACATATATGACTATTGTCCTTGGCTCACACAATTTGTTCAGTTAGTTCCCTATAGTGTATTGCTATACCAAGAAAACAAAGAGAAATTGATAATAGAAGTAAATTAGAAAATTGTTTAAAATTGTATGCTTTATCTGAATCATGAAATAAAAAAACTGTGTTTCATATCCATTTAATAGTTGTGGGGAAAACATGAGATATTTAGTAAGATACTGCTAATTAATACTTTACATACCCATTGAAGAGACCTTTTTCCAAGTTGCTGAGATATGTATGGGGTCTGTTGTTGCTCTTCATAGCTATCAGGGCCTCACACGGCACTCCTGGAGGCTTGATGCAGTAAAAGTGTTCTTCCTTTCTCTTATCTGAGTACTCACATTTCCCTTCTGGAGAATCCAGAATAAATCCACATTCTGTATGAACCTCTTTGGTTTTGTTGAGAAATTTTCCTGTATAGTAAATATTTTGATATCCCATGTTTCTTGCTTTCCATAAAGCTGACACTCCTTCACTTGGATGCATTAAAATAATTGATATTGTCACATCACCTTCCCAAAATAGAGTGAAGTAGACATGGTAGGTGCCATTATTAAAATCACGAACAGTCCCAGATGCCCCTGCCTTAAGTTTAGTGGAATAAATTCTGGCCCTGAAGAAGTCTCCACCATAGGTCTTCCTTTGGCCCAGATAATCAAACATTTCCACTTGAACTGTTAAAAAGTCTCCAACAGAGTATTTTTGTGCAGGATCCAATATCTGGACTCGACACTTTGTAGCACAGGTGGTGGTGTTCAAGCTGGTGACAATGATACTGGGGATACTGTTATTTATGTCACTGAGAATCTGATTAATTAAGTCAACATCTTTAAGTTCAGATGTGCTGGGTGCTCTGTAGTCCATGAGCTGAGTTTGTAGATATGACAATATAGTGAAATTAGACCAGGACTTAAAAACGTTAGAGACAAAGAGTGTTATCATATACAAATTATTTTTTTAAAAGGAGAAGTAAAATGTATTTATCATTAAATAATTTTCAGTAATTTGATGGGACATTTTGATAAACAAATGACATGTTCGTGTATATCAGAGCATGTAGATTTTGCATTACTGACCCTAGCTCACATGTTTAACACTGGCAAAAAGGTTAAACACATAGCTAAACTCATGTTTAAGAACTGCAAGTATTGCAGCTCCCAAATAGCAAACTGCTGCTTAGCCCCTCTCACTGACCATTTGTTTCCTGCTAGTTGCTTGTGCAACCCTCTTTCCAAGGGTTAAACATATAACAAGGATTAGAAATGCAAAATGAACCTGCCATAATTCTTCAAACCATGTTTTGTGTTGTTGTTTTTTCCATCATATTATCCATTTAATATGGCAAACAAATATAATGGGGTTTTACTTTAGGTAAACTTGTACCATTGGAAATGAAAAAGAGAGGAGAGTGTTGTGTTGGTGAATCACTTGCTATGGAAACTTTATAATGCCTGGTTAGGGAATCATTAAAATCAAAAACATTTCTTCCTTAAAACTGACACAACGCATTTTGTTTCTCATGACTTTACCATATCAACTGACCAGCTGACACAGCTGCTAGAGCAAAGAGTATCACCTTTGTTTGAAAGTATATTAAATACAAAAAAGCCTGATGTAGAGCTATATTACAAGTGGATTGGTAATTACCACTCCCGCTCAAGCATTAACCAGAGAATATCATGTTGGTGATATCACAGAAACCCTGTTGAAATCAATGGAGCAGCAATTTTAGAAAAACCTAAGACATACACTGGCGCATTGACCCCTATCCTAATAAACTCCTTTTCTAACAACCCCCACCACTATAAATTCCCTACACTATTAACCCCTTAACCACAACATAGCCCACCGCAAATAACCCCGCTAAACTGGTAACTCCTAAACTTCCACATAGCCCGCCACTATAAACTCCCTATACTAGTAACCTCTAAACCACCAATACCCCTATTTGAAAAATACCCCCTAACCTATTAACCCCTTAACCACTATAACCCTGATCACAAAATACCCCCTAACTTCCTAACAGCTAACCCCCAAAGACCCCATAACCTAAAACCCGCTAAGTGACATAAAAAAATAAACACTAATATTACAAAAAAAAACAAAAAAACAATAGCAGTAGACTCTAACCTGTAAGACCTTTGCAAAAACTAAAGTTCACTTAAAAAAAATCTCAGCCCTAAAAAAAGCATAAGCTAACACTAAAACCTGCTCAAAAAAATGCCCATGTGTCAGGCAGTACCCTAGTTAAAGTAATTAGCAGAACTCTAAAACCAAAGTAACACCCACCCCTTAAAAAAACTATCTTTAAAGGACCAGTTAATACCAAAGATTTGTATAATCAACAAATACATGGTAAAAAGACAACGCAATAACATTTAGTCTGTACTTCAAAAGAATTGTATATTTCCCCTTCCTCTTGTATCATGTGACAGTCATCAACGAATCTCAAATGCATATATGCTGTGAATTCTTGCACATGCTCAGTAGGAGCTGATAACTAAAAAGTGTAAATATAAAAAGACTGTGCTCGGGGGGAACTTCCGGGCAGCGACCATGATCAGTCGCATAGCTGCATGCTGCTACAGCTTTTCTCAGATAATCATAAAAATTCAACCTGCAACAGATTGATCTGCTTAAAATTTTATTGGAGCTGTTTTGCACTTTAGAAACCACAACTATTGTGCCTAATATCGCAAGATTTTCTGCTGGCAGCGGCGACTGGAGCCGCTTCAAGAACTCGGCCTCTACTATACCCCCTCAGCAAAGTGCTCTTGGCCCTGTTGTTACGCAGCACTCAATGTGCTTCACCTTGTAACTTACCACCTACTGCCGCTATATCTCTCAAAGAATCGAGGGGAACCAGTACTGACAATGCTTAAAGGGACAGTCAGGTCCAAAAAACTTTAATGATTCAAATAGAGCATGTAATTTTAAACAACTTTCCAATTTACTTTTATCACCATTTTTTCTTTGTTTTCTTGGTATTCTTAGTTGAAAGCTAAACCTAGGCGGTTCATATGCTAATTTCTTAGACCTTGAAGGCCGCCTCTAATCTAAATGCATTTTGACAGTTTTACACTACTAGAGGGCGTTTGTTCATATGTTTCATATATATAACATTGAGCCTATGCACGTGAATTTACCAAGGAGTGAGCACTGATTGGCTAAAATGCAAGTCTGTCAAAAGAACTGAAATAAGGGTGCAGTCTGCAGAGGCTTAGATACAAGGTAATTACAGAGGTAAAAAGTGTATTATTAAAACTGTGTTGGTTATGCAAAACTGGGGAATGGGTAATTAAGGGATTATCTCATTTTTAAAACAACAAAAACTCTGGTGTTGACGGTCCCCTTTAATAATAAAATGGAGCCCTGCGAAAGAGATCTGGTTAAAGCTATGGTACACTTACTAGACTAGCATTTCCAGAGTGCAAAATAAGGGTTGGCGCTAACTATAAATCTTATATTTCGAGTGGAAAGAAACTACTCCTCCTTAGTAGTTACAGTGAAATTAAGATTGCCAATATCAGTAAAACCACTGGTGCTGTTAAGGACAGCTAAGATTTAAACTACCAAATATGTGTGTGAAGAAAATCGGAAAAAAATCTGAGAAAATTCTCTAAGTGATGAAGTGCACGCCTTCTAGCCGTGTAAATAAATATATAATATACTATAGGATATATTAGGTGTATAATCTGATCTCTATGTGATAAAGTGCAGGCTATATAGCCGTGTGAGGAATCAAATTAAATCACTCAATGTGATGGGCATTTAAATAATAGTTGGATCACTGATTATAATCAATCACAGTGAACAGCTGTTGAGTGCAAAAATCACATGTGCAAACATAAGAAATATCGATGAAAAAATAAATAAATAATACGAGCATACCAAAGTAAAACTATAACAATTTAATCTAGTTTAATAAAACAAAGTGTCCTTTAAACTAACATATGGTAAAACAATAAGAAATAGTAATAAAAAGTAGGGACGTCTCCATAAAGATGCCTAGCTTAAGCGGTCTGTTGGACTCATATATTGATAAAATCTGTGTGGACAAAAGACCGATCTTAATGTGTGACAGTCACAGTTACGATGAACGGTAAGGTATCTTACTGATGTCCGTCAGAATGGGAGCAGCCTCCAGGCTTGTGTATAGCTCCTTCGCTTCTTTGAGAGTCTGTGTGGGTCGGGTTCTTTCGTGGCTTGATACAAACTGCACGCCTCAGATGTTATTGGTGGTCACGTGGCAAACCCTTTTCCTGATAGGTTGTGAGGGTACACGTTGTGGTGGTGTCGATAGTCACAGTGTAATATAACTAAGTGCTCTTAGTAATAAGGCGGCTGTTATTTTTCTTCTTACTTGAACAGGCTTAGACAAATAAACTTTTAACCTTTGGAGAGTCCGCTGTAGATGCGGTGATTATATTTCCACTTGTTCGTTGCTGTTCAGATCCCTGGTCCTCAGAGTGGCTTTGCTCCTAAATCGTAGAAATTATAGAGTCCACAGGAGGGGCTGGATCGCAGCTTTATGTATAAAACAGTTGTGAATATGTCAAATAGTAGTAATGTTAGAAGCTGGAGTAAATTCTATGCGTTTTACCCTAGGAGGGCTTTATTAAGATACTCCAGGTAGGCAAAGTACACCTTTTTAAAGGTAGTCTCTAAATTCTATTGGCTGAAATCTGTCACAATCCGATTGGAGCCATAGAGCAACACCTCCTTCAGTTTAAGGTGGAATCCATTGATAATTATACAAATTACAAAAGGTGGTATTAGGAAATCTTAGACTTGTATGGTATAGTCAAAATATAAATATATATCTATCCAGGTAACAAAGAGAACAACATATTTTTTATTATAAAACGGTATGCTCATATAAAAAATATAAAGTATCTAATAGAATAAAAATAAAAAAATAAAAGAATTGATAGAAAACAAAAGTAATAGGCCTATATAAAAGTTGTAAATGGAAGAAAAAAAGGCTGATACATAAATTGACTATAAATATAGTCTTTTTATATAGTTAAACAACCAATGGCTAAATAATTGATGATAAAAATCTATGGCTAAGCATATAAAATTATACAATTATCAATCCATAAATAAATATCAAAACCCATAAAATTTAATATATCAATACATATAAGGATGTATGTTGATAAAAATTCATATATAAATGCGCTAATCTTACATGGATAAATATAAAATATTTATTATAATACAAATAGGGATGATTGTTAATTAAAATGTATATAGTGTTCTTTTCCAAATATATGGAAAAAGGATCTATATATAAATAAATGTAGATGACCGGGGTAAAGAGAGTTAACCCTTAATAAAAGTAATTATAGGAATAAAGAGATTTCTAGTTCCGAATTTAAACCTAGGGGTTGGAGGGTTTGCAATGTATATATGGTCTCAGATTCAATTCTAAGGAGTTCGACTTCCAAATTTCCTCCTCTCCAATTTGGTGTAATCTTTTTGATCCCCCAAATTCTAAAATCTGACAATTTATTATTATGTTTTTCTTTAAAGTGTTGGTATAAATATGTATCTTTCTTTCCCTTTTCAATAGTCCAAAGGTGTTCGCGGATCCTTTCCCTAAGGGTTCTGGTTGTTTCTCCGATGTATTGTTTGTTACACGTGCATTGGATCATGTATACCACCCCCTTATCTTGACATCTAATAGTACAATCTATGTCATATACTTTTCCTGTTTGTGTAGATCTGTAATCGTTGGTTTTGCAACTATATTGGCAAGACTTACATCCAAAACATGGAAAAAAAACCCTGATATCATTCCCTAAAAGACTAATTTGTTTGTTACTATGGGGCTCAGTTTTAAACTCACTGGGGGCTAGAATGGTCTTAAGGTTTTTAGCCTTTCTATAAATTATGTTAGGGTAAGGGGAAACTTTGTCACCTATGATGGAATCATTTTGAACTAAGTGCCAATGTTTGTTCATGATTTTTTTCAGGGTATTGAAATCATCATTATAATTAGTGATTAGTGGTACATTTATAATATTATTACCGGGAATATTTATTTTAGACCTTTCCTTATATTTGAGGAATTTATTCCTATAAATAGATTCTATATCTTTTTGGCTTTAATTATTAAATTCTTCTTATAAACCTTCTCTAAAATTTTCCTTTCAAGGAGATCTGCTTGTTCTAAATAGTCTATCTTTTTAGAACAATTTCTACGTAATTGGATACATTGTCCCTTGGGTACATTTTCTTTCCATCTTCTCAGATGACAGCTTTCTGAATGTATTAGGTTGTTAGTATCTACTGTTTTAAAGTGTGTTTTCATGTTTAGGGAGTTATCAACTATTTCGATTTCTAAATCAAGGAATATTATCTTTTGCTTTACTAATAGTATTGGTGAATTTTAGACCTATGGTTTTGTGATTCATATCATCTAAGAATTTATCTAAATGGATAGTATCCCCACTCCATACCATCAGGATATCATCTATGTATCTGTTGTATAGCACAAGGTTTGCGCCAAGCTCATGTTTCTGGATAAAATCTTGTTCCCAGTTACCCATGAATAAATTGGCGTAGCTTGGTGCAAACCTCGTGCCCATAGCTGTACCTATTATCTATAGGAAAAAAATTCCCATTAAAAGAAAAGTAGTTTTGATTTAGAATAAAAGAAATTCCATCCAATATGAATTTGGCCTGATATTTCTGTAATGTTCTGTCATTATGTAAATAATTCTCCACCGCCTTTATACCATACTCATGTCTAATGCTGGTGTAAAGTGATGAAACATCACTAGTTATACGGGAATAATTGTTTTTCCATTCTAGTTTATCCAAGGTTTTTAATACATCTGTAGTGTCTTTCAGGTATGATGGAAGAGTTCTGACATATTTTTGTAGGAATTTATCAATATATTCTGAAAGATTACATGTTAATGATCCGATATCAGAGATTATTGGTCTCCCTGGTGGTTTTTTATGTCCTTATGTATTTTGGGAAGGTAATAGAAAATAGGTATTTTAGGGAATTTTGGTGATAGATATTTAAATTCTTTGGTGTTGATAATACCTTTCTGTTGTGCTCCATCTAATAGTAAATTCAGTCTGTTAGAATATGTGTTCATTGGATCTGATTTTAGTATAGTGTATGTTGTTTGATCATTGAGAAGTCTATTGGCTTCCTTTAAATAATCTGCTTTGTCTAAAATGACAACTCCCCCCCCCCCTTTGTCTGCCTGTTGTATGACAATATTTTTGTTCTTTTGTAAACCTTACATTGCTTGTTTTTCTTTTAATGAGAGATTTTATTTAATATAATTTTTGGGGTTTGCATTTTGTACATCTTTTTGAACCAACTGTTCAAATAATTCTAAATTACTTCCACTTTCATGTCTTGGATAGAATTTAGATTTTTCTTTCAGATCTGTATGTATGTAAATAGGAGATTGGCTTGCATTATTAGTGGAATTAGAGGGCATTGAGAAATTTCTTTCAATAGGGTTCTTTATAAAATACTTTTTTAAAGTTAGTTTTCTAACAAATTGACTTATGTTGATATGTGTTTGGAATGTATTCATTCTAGTTGATGGTGTGAATGACAGACCTCTGTTTAGAACTTTTATTTCTTCTTTATTTAGTGTTGCACTACTCAAATTTAAAATACCCTTTGTCACTACTTTGTTCTCTTGTAGTCCCTTGTTTTTCCTTCTTCCTCTTCCTCTACACACTCTCTTAATCTTTTTTTTGGACTTTTTTTAGGCCTTTGTATTTCTTTTTCTATCCTTGGTCCTAATCTTGGTGATTCAGGATCTATTGGGCCCTGGGATTAATAATTGTATAATTTTATATACTTAGCCATAGATTTTTATCATCAATTATTTAGCCATTGTTTTTTTTAACTATATAAAAAGACTATATTTATAGTCAATTTATGTATCATCCTTTTTTCTTCCATTTATAACTTTTATATAGGACTATTACTTTTGTTTTCTATCAATTCTTTTATTTTTATTCTTTTAGATATTTTATATTTTTTATATGAGCATACCGTTTTATAATAAAAAATATGTTGTTCTCTTTGTTACCTGGATAGAGATATATTTATATTAAGACTATACCATACAAGTCTAACATTTCCTAATACCACCTTCTGTAATATGTATAATTATCAATGGATTCCACCTTAAACTGAAGGAGGTGTTGCTCTAAGGCTCCAATCGGATTGTGACAGATTTCAGCCAATAGAATTTAGAGACTACCTTTAAAAAGGTGTACTTTGCCTACCTGGAGTATCTTGATAAAGCCCTCCTAGGGTGAAACGCATAGAATTTACTCCAGCTTCTAACATTACTACTATTTGGACATATCCATGATTGTTTTATACATAAAGCTGCGATCCAGCCCCTCCTGTGGACTCTATAATTTCTACAATTTAGGAGCAAAGCCACTCTGAGGACCAGGGATCTGAACAGCAATGAAAAATAACAGCCGCCTTATTACTAAGCACTTAGTTACGTTACACTGTGACTATTGACACCACCACATCGTGTACCCTCACAACCTATCAGGAAGAGGGGTGTGCCGTGAAAGAACCCGACACACACAGACGCTCAAAGAAGCGAAAGAGCTATACACAAGCCTAGAGGCTGCTCACATTCTGACGGACATCAGTAAGGTACCTTACCATTCATGTTAACTGTGACTGTCACACATTAAGATCGATCTTTTGTCCACACAGTTTTTATCAATATATGAGTCCAACAGACGGCTTAAGCTAGGCATCTTTAGGGAGACGTCCCTACTTTTTATTACTATTTCTTATTGTTTTACCATATGTTAGTTTAAAGGACACTTTGTTTTATTAAACTAGATTAAATTGTTATAGTTTTACTTTGGTATGCTCGTATTATTTATTTATTTTTTCATAAATATTTCTTATGTTTGCAAATGTAATTTTTGCACTCAACAGCTGTTCACTGTGATTGATTATAATCAGTGATCCAACTATTATTTAAATACCCATCACATTGAGTGATTTAATTTTAATTTAATTCCTCACACGGCTATATAGCCTGCACTTTATTACATAGAGATCAGATTATACACCTAATATATCCTATAGTATATTATATATTTCTTTACACGGCTAGAAGGCGTGCCCTTCATCACTTCAGATTTTCTTCACACACATATTTGGTAGTTTAAATCTTAGCTGTCCTTAACAGTGCCAGTGGTTTTTAAGATATTGGCAGCATTTCCAGAGTCTCATGGCCAGCATTTCTGCAGCATGGGGTACCACAAGCAAACGCATACTACAGAGTGAGGACAGGGGCATATTATGGCCTACGCCAACAAGGCTGGTGCCTAGTGCAGCAGATTTGGGAGGGGCAGTACATCTGTCCAATCCTCTTTCTAAAAGCCAGCACAAAGTACAGTGAGCGATAAAGTGCAGGATTTTACAGAGAAGGCAAGGCACATGCGCGATTATGGTCGCTCTTTACAGGCAGTGCTCCTTTAAACCATTGCTTCATTTAGAACCGCCAGCATTTTTGCAGTGCAAGTGTTCTTGGTGAGAAACTTGACCGGGGATATGCTTCCAAGGTGAGGTTGGAGGAGAAGACCTTGTGCCAATATGCTGCCTCCCCTTGTCAGCTGTGGTGGGTCTGCGAGCGCAGTGTTTAATACAGGTCTTAGCAGCTAACAGACTGGATGCGTCTGTGCACTGCTTAGATCAGCTTGAGATGTCTAATCATAAACTCTCAGTGCTAATGTATGTAAGCTACTAATAGCTAGCTTCCTCTGCATTCATGTGATGTCTAATCATAAACTCTCCGTGCTAATGTATGTTAGCTACTAATAACTAACTTTCTCTGCATTCATGTGATGTCTAATCATAAACTCTCAGCGCTAATGTATGTTAGCTACTAATAACTGGCTTTCTCTGTATTCATGTGATGTCTAATCATAAATTCTCAGCGCTAATGTTTGTTAGCTAGTAATAGCTAGCTGTCTCTGCATTCATGTGATGTCTAATCATAAACTCTCAGTGCTAATGTATGTTAGTACTAATAGCTAGCTTTCTCTGCATTCATGTGATGTCTAATCATAAACTCTCAGTGCTAATGTATGTTAGCTACTAATAGCTAGCTTTCTCTGCATTCATGTGATGTCTAATCATAAAGTCTCAGCTCTAATGTATGTTTCCTATTAATAGCTAGCTGTCTCTGCAGTCATGTGATGTCTAATCATAAACTCTCAGTACTAATGTATGTTAGCTACTAATAGGTAGCTGTCTCGGCATTCATGTGATGTCTAATCATAAACGCTCCGTGCTTCTGTATGTTAGCTACTAATAGCTAGCTTTCTCTGCATTCATGTGATGTCTAATCATAAACTCTCAGTGCTAATGTATGTTAGTTAATAATAGCTAGCTTTCTCTTCATTCATGAGATGTCTAATCATAACTCTAAGCGCTAATGTATGTTAGCTACTAATAGCTAGCTTTCTCTGCATTTATGTGATGTCTAATCATAAACTCTCTGCGCTAATGTATGTTAGCTACTAATAGCTAGCTTTCTGTGCATTCATGTGATGTCTAATCATAAACTCTCAGCACTAATGTATGTTAGCTACTAATAGCTAGCTTTCTCTGCATTCATGTGATGTCTAATAATAAACTGTCAGCGCTAATGTATGTTAGCTACTAATAGCTAGCTTTCTGTGCATTCATGTGATCTCTAATCATAAACTCTCAGCGCTAATGTATGTTAACTACTAGTAGCTAGTTTTCTCGGCATTCATGTGATGTCTAATCATAAACTCTCAGTGCTAATGTATGTTAGCTACTAATAGCTAGCTTTCTCTGCATTAATGTGATGTTTAATCATAAACTCTCAGTGCTAATGTATGTTAGCTACTAATAGCTAGCTTTCTCTGCATTCATGTGATGTCTAATCATAAAGTCTCAGCTCTAATGTATGTTTCCTATTAATAGCTAGCTGTCTCTGGAGTCATGTGATGTCTAATCATAAACTCTCAGTACTAATGTATGTTAGCTACTAATAGGTAGCTGTCTCGGCATTCATGTGATGTCTAATCATAAACGCTCCGTGCTTCTGTATGTTAGCTACTAATAGCTAGCTTTCTCTGCATTCATGTGATGTCTAATCATAAACTCTCAGTGCTAATGTATGTTAGTTAATAATAGCTAGCTTTCTCTTCATTCATGAGATGTCTAATCATAACTCTAAGCGCTAATGTATGTTAGCTACTAATAGCTAGCTTTCTCTGCATTTATGTGATGTCTAATCATAAACTCTCGGCGCTAATGTATGTTAGCTACTAATAGCTAGCTTTCTGTGCATTCATGTGATGTCTAATCATAAACTCTCAGCACTAATGTATGTTAGCTACTAATAGCCTGCTTTCTCTGCATTCATGTGATCTCTAATCATAAACTCTCAGCGCTAATGTATGTTAGCTACTAGTAGCTAGTTTTCTCGGCATTCATGTGATGTCTAATCATAAACTCTCAGCACTAATGTATGTTAGTTACTAATAGCTAGCTGTCTCTGCATTCATGTGATGTCTAATCATAAACTATCAGTGCTAATGTATGTTAGCTACAAATAGCTAGCTGTCTCTGCATTCATGTGATGCCTAATCATAAACTCTCAGCACTAATGTATGTTAGCTACTAATAGCTAGCTTTCTCTGCATTCATGTGATGTCTAATCATAAACTCTCAGTGCTAATGTCTGTTAGCTACTAATAGCTAGCTGTCTCTGAATTCATGTGATGTCTAATCATAAACTCTCAGTGCTAATGTCTGTTAGCTAATAATAGCTAGCTTTCTCTGCATTCATGTGATGTCTAATCATAAACTCTAAGTGCTAATGTATGTTAGCTACTAATAGCTAGCTGTCTCTGCATTCATGTGATGTCTAATCATAAACTCTCAGCGCTAATGTATGTTATCTACTAATAGATAGCTTTCTCTGCATTCATGTGATGTCTAGTTATAAACTCTCAGCACTAATGTATGTTAGCTACTAATAGCTAGCTTTCTCTGCATTCATGTGATGTCTAATCATAAATTCTCAGCACTAATGTATGTTAGTTACTAATAGCTAACTGTCTCTGCATTCATGTGATGTCTAATCATAAACTCTCAGCGCTAATGTATGTTAGTTACTAATAGATAGCTTTCTCTGCATTCATTTGATGTCTAATCATAAACTCTCAGTGCTAATGTATGTTAGCTACTAATAACTAGCTTTCTCTGCATTCATGTGATGTCTAATCATAAACTCTCAGTGCTAATGTATGTTAGCTACTAATAGCTGTCCCTGCATTAATGTGATGTCTAATCATAAATTCTCAGCACTAATGTATGTTAGTTACTAATAGCTAACTGTCTCTGCATTCATGTGATGTCTAATCATAAACTCTCAGCACTAATGTATGTTAGTTACTAATAGCTAGCTGTCTCTGTATTCATGTGATGTCTAATCATATACTCTCAGTGCTAATGTATGTTAGTTACTAATAGCTAGCTTTCTCTGCATTCATTTGATGTCTAATCATAAACTCTCAGTGCTAATGTATGTTAGCTACTAATAACTAGCTTTCTCTGCATTCATGTGATGTCTAATCATAAACTCTCAGCGCTAATGTATGTTAGTTACTAATAGCTGTCTCTGCATTCATGTGATGTCTAATCATAAACTCTCAGCACTAATGTATGTTAGTTACTAATAGCTAGCTTCCTCTGCATTCATGTGATGTCTAATCATTAATTCTCAGCGCTAATGTATGTTAGCTACTAATAGCTAGCTGTCTCTGCATTCATGTGATGTCTAATCATAAACTCTCAGTGCTAATGTATGTTAGCTACTAATAGCTAGCTGTCTCTGCATTCATGTGATGTCTAATCATAAACTCTCAGTACTAATGTATTTTAGCTACTAATAGCTTTCTGTGCATTCATGTGATGTCTAATAATAAACTCTCAGCACTAATGTATGGTAGTTACTAATAGCTAACTTTCTCTGCATTTATGTGATGTCTAATCATAAACTCTCAGAGCTAATGTTTGTTAGCTACTAATAGATAGCTTTCTCTGCATTCATGTGATGTCTAATCATAAACTCTCAGTGCTAATGTATGTTAGCTACTAATAGATAGCTTTCTCTGCATTCATGTGATGTTTACTCATAAACTCTCAGCGCTAATGTATGTTAGCTACTAATAGATAGCTTTCTCTGCATTCATGTGATGTCTAATCATAAACTCTCAGCGCTAATGTATGTTAGCTACTAATAGCTAGCTTTCTGTGCATTCATGTGATGTCTATTCATAAACTCTCAGCGCTAATGTATGTTAGCTACTAATAGATAGCTTTCTCTGCATTCATGTGATGTCTAATCATTAATTCTCAGCGCTAATGTATGTTAGCTACTAATAGATAGCTTTCTCTGCATTCATGTGATGTCTAATCATAAACTCTCAGCGCTAATGTATGTTAGCTACTAATAGCTAGCTGTCTCTGCATTCATGTGATGTTTACTCATAAACTCTCAGCGCTAATGTATGTTAGCTACTAATAGATAGCTTTCTCTGCATTCATGTGATGTCTAATCATTAATTCTCAGCGCTAATGTATGTAAGCTACTAATAGCTAGCTTTCTGTGCATTCATGTGATGTCTATTCATAAACTCTCAGCGCTAATGTATGTTAGCTACTAGTAGCTAGCTGTCTCGGCATTCATGTGATGTCTAATCATAAACTCTCAGCACTAATGTATGTTAGTTACTAATAGCTAGCTTTCTCTGCATTCATGTGATGTCTAATCATAAACTCCCCGCGCTAATGTATGTTAGCTTCTAATAGATAGCTTTCTCTGAATTCATGTGATGTCTAATCATAAACTCCCTGCGCTAATGTATGTTAGCTAATAATAGCTAGCTGTCTCTGCATTCATGTGATGTCTAATCATAAACTCTCAGTGCTAATGTATGTTAGCAACTAATAGCTAGCGTTCTCTGCATTCATGTGATGTCTAATGATAAACTGTCAATGCTAATTTATGTTAGTTACTAATAGCTAGCTTTCTCTGCATTCATTTAATGTTTAATCATAAACTCTCAGCGCTAATGTATGTTAGCTACTAATAGCTTTCTCTGCATTCATGTGATGTCTATTCATAAACTCTCAGCGCTAATGTATGTTAGCTACTAGTAGCTAGCTGTCTCGGCATTCATGTGATGTCTAATCATAAACTCTCGGCACTAATGTATGTTAGTTACTAATAGCTAGCTTTCTCTGCATTCATGTGATGTCTAATCATAAACTCCCCGCGCTAATGTATGTTAGCTTCTAATAGATAGCTTTCTCTGAATTCATGTGATGTCTAATCATAAACTCCCTGCGCTAATGTATGTTAGCTAATAATAGCTAGCTGTCTCTGCATTCATGTGATGTCTAATCATAAACTCTCAGTGCTAATGTATGTTAGCTGCTAATAGCTAGCTTTCTCTGCATTCATGTGATATCTAATCATAAACTCTCAGCGCTAATGTATGTTAGCTACTAATAGCTAGCTGTCTCTGCATTCATGTGATGTCTAATCATAAACTCTCAGTGCTAATGTATGTTAGCAACTAATAGCTAGCGTTCTCTGCATTCATGTGATGTCTAATGATAAACTGTCAATGCTAATTTATGTTAGTTACTAATAGCTAGCTTTCTCTGCATTCATTTAATGTTTAATCATAAACTCTCAGCGCTAATGTATGTTAGCTACTAATAGCTTTCTCTGCATTCATGTGATATCTAATCCTAAACTCTCAGCGCTAATGTTTGTTAGCTACTAATAGCTAGCTTTCTGTGCATTCATGTGATGTCTAATCATAAACTCTTAGCGCTAATGTATGTTAGCTACTAGTGATGTCGCAAATTGTTCGCCGGCGAATAGTTCCCGGTGAATATTGCTTGTTTGCGTTCGCCGCGGCGTGCAAACATATGCAATGTTCGATCCGCCCCCTATTCGTCATCATTGAGTAATACTTTGACCCTGTACCTCACAGTCAGCAGGCACATTCCAGCCAATCAGCAGCAGACACTCCCTCACAGACCCTCCTACCTCCTAGACAGCATCCATTTTAGATTCATTCAGAAGCTGCATTGTTAGTGAGAGGAGGGAAAGTGTAGCTGCTGCTTATTTATTAGGGAAATCTATAGCTAGGCTAGTGTATTCAGTGTCCAGTACAGTCCTGAAGGACTCATCTGATCTCTGCTGTAAGGACAGCACCCCAAAAAGCCCTTTTTAGTGCTGCTTTTTTTTTTCCTGTGTTATCTAATTGCAGTTGCCCGCCTGCCAGCGTGTGTGTCAGTCTCACAGCATATACTGTGCCTACTTGTTTAGTGCCACCACTCATATCTGGTGTAACAGTAGTGTAGATTTAACAAAAAAAAAACATTTTTTTGACTGTGTTAAATAATAGCAGTCAGTTTCCTTCACACGTGTGCGTTTAAGTGCCTGCCTGCCAGGGCACAGTGTCACCCCAGTGCAACTCATATGTGGTGTAACAGTAGTGTAGATTTAAAAAAAACAACACTTTTTTGACTGTGTTAAATAATAGCAGTCAGTTTCCTTCACATGTGTGCGTTTAAGTGCCTGCATGCCAGGGCACAGTGTCACCCCCGTGCAACTCATATGTGGTGTAACAGTAGAGTAGATTTAAAAAAAACAACACTTTTTTGACTGTGTTAAATAATAGCAGTCAGTTTCCTTCACACGTGTGCGTTTCAGGGCTTGCCTGCCAGGGCACAGTGTCACCCCAGTGCAACTCATATGTGGTGTAACAGTAGTGTAGATTTAAAAAAAACAACACTTTGTGACAAGTGCCTGCCTGCCAGGGCACAGTGTCACCCCAGTGCAACTCATATCTGGTGTAACAGTAGTGTAGATTTAAAAAAAACAACACTTTTTTGACTGTGTTAAATAATAGCAGTCATTTTCCTTCACACGTGTGCGTTTCAGGGCCTGCCAGGGCACAGTGTCACCTCAGTGCAACTCATATCCGGTGTAACAGTAGTGTAGATTTAAAAAAAAAAACACGTTTTTGACTGTGTTAAATAATAGCAGTCAGTTTCCTTCACACGTGTGCGTTTAAGTGCCTGCCTGCCAGGGCACATGTGTCACCCCAGTGAAACTCATATGTGGTGTAACAGTAGTGTAGATTTAAAAAAAACAACACTTTTTTGACTGTGTTAAATAATAGCAGTCAGTTTCCTTCACACGTGTGTGTTTAAGTGCCTGCCTGCCAGGGCACAGTGTCACCCTAGTGCAACTCATGTCTGGTGTAACAGTAGTGTAGATTTAAAAAAAAAAAACACTTTTTTGACTGTGTTAAATAATAGCTGTCAGTTTCCTTCACACGTGTGCGTTTCAGGGCCTGCCTGCCAGGGCACAGTGTCACCCCAGTGCAACTCATATCTGGTGTAACAGTAGTGTAGATTTTAAGAAAAACAACACTTTTTTGACTGTGGTAAATAATAGCAGTCAGTTTCCTTCACACGTGTGCGTTTAAGTGCCTGCCTGCCTGCCAGGGCACAGTGTCACCCCAGTTCAACTCATATCTGGTGTAACAGTAGTGTAGATTTTAAGAAAAACAACACTTTTTTGACTGTGGTAAATAATAGCAGTCAGTTTCCTTCACACGTGTGCGTTTAAGTGCCTGCCTGCCAGGGCACAGTGTCACCCCCGTGCAACTCATATCTGATGTAACAGTAGTGTAGATTTAAAAAAAAAAAACACTTTTTTGACTGTGTTAAATAATAGCAGTCAGTTTCCTTCACACGTGTGCGTTTAAGTGCCTGCCTGCCAGGGCACAGTGTCACCCCCGTGCAACTCATATGTGGTGTAACAGTAGTGTGGATTTAAAAAAAACAACACTTTTTTGACTGTGTTAAATAATAGCAGTCAGTTTCCTTCACACATGTGCGTTTAAGTGCCTGCCTGCCAGGGCGCAGTGTCATCCCAGTGCAATTCATATCTGGTGTAACAGTAGTGTAGATTTAAAAAAAACAACACTTTTTTGACTGTGTTAAATAATAGCAGTCAGTTTCCTTCACACATGTGCGTTTAAGTGCCTACCTGCCAGGGCACAGTGTCACCCCAGTGCAACTCATATCTGGTGTAGTGATGTCGCAAACTTAAAAATTTCGGTTAGCGAACGGCGGACTTGAACTTCCTCTATTTTTCTCTAACCGGTGAACCGCGCGAACTGCCATTGACTTCAATAGGCAGGCGAACTTTAAAACTCACAAGGACTCTTTCTGGCCACAATAGTGATGGAAAAGTTGTTTCAAGGGGACTAACACCTGGACTGCGGCATGCTGGAGGGGGATCCATGTCAAAACTCCCATGGTAAATTACATAGTTGATGCAGAGTCTGCTTTTAACCCATAAAGGGCCTAAATCACCTAACATTAATAAATTGTAAATCAGTTATGATGTTGTATCGATCAGGTAGTGTAAGGGTTACGCCCGCTTCACAGTGACAGACCAAACTCCAAGTGTAACGCACCACAAACAGTCCATTTGCACAACCACGAGATAGATAAATTTGATAGATAGATACATAGATTACATAGCTCAATCGATGCAATATACATATAATCGATACAAATAACATAGATCAATAGATGCAATATACATTTGATAGATACGAATTACATAGATCAATAGATGCAATATCCATTTGATAGATACAAACTTTATCGATCCAAAGATGCAATATACATTTGCTAGATACGAATTACATCAATCAAAAGATGCAATATACATTCTATAGATACGAATTACATCGATCAATAGATGCAATATACATTTGATAGATATGTTTGATAGTTACATAGATTTGATAGATAAATAGATAGATTTGAAAGATATATAATTTCCCTGACAGAGTATAACAATAAGACATGTGGTCTGGGACCGGTGGTGTGTTAAGTAGTACTATTCTTAGCAGTTTACTACTACCTGTTACTCCCCCTATCGGGGGAGTTCTATATGGCCTGCATTTGTGGAACAGGGAGATGGAAGAAGATGATTGGTCTGTCCTCCTACTTCAAATTTGTCAAAAACACAAGTGGCTGTCTCAAAACAGTCCGGACACGAGATAGATAGATTTGATAGATAGATATACATAGATTGATAGTTAGATAGAATCGATAGAAGATAAATAGATAGATTTGATAGATATATAATTACCCTGACAAAGTATAATAATTAAACATGCGGTCTGCGACCCATGGTAACTAGGTTGTGTTAAGTAGTACTATTCTTAGCACTTTCATCCCTGTAACTCCTCCTATCGGGGGAGGTCTATATGGCCTGCATGATTACCATGACAAAGTATAACAACAAGACATGCGGTCTGGGACCCATGGTAACTAGGTTGTGTTAAGTAAAACTTTTCTTAGCAGTTTAATCCCTCTTACTCCCTCTTTTGGTGGAGGTCTATATGACAAAGTATAACAACAAAACATGCGGTGTGGGACCCATGGTAACTAGGTTGTGTTAAGTAGTACTATTCTTAGAACTTTAATTCCTGTTACTCCCCCTATCAAGGGAGGTCTATATGGCCTGCATGATTACCCTGACAAAGTATAATAACAAAACATGCGGTCTGGGACCCATGGTAACTAGGTTGTGTTAAGTAGTACTATTCTTAGCACTTTAAAACCTGTTACTCCCCCTATTGGGGGAGGTCTATATCGCGTGCCTGATTATCCTGGCAAAATATGGTAACTAGGTTGTGTTAAGTAGTACTATTCTTAGCACTTTAATCCCTGTTACTCCCCCTATCGGGGGAGGTCTATATGGCGTGCCTGATTATCCTGGCAAAATATAACAACAAGACATGCGGCCTGGGAACCACTGTTAACTAGGTTGTGTTAAGTTGTACTATTCTTAGCACTTTAATCCCTGTTACTCCCCCTATCGGGGGAGGTCTATATGGCCTGCCTGATTATCCTGACAAAATCTAACAACAAGACATGTGGTCTGGGAACCACTGTTAATGTTAACTAGGTTGTGTTAAGTTGTACTATTCTTAACACTTTAATCCCTGTTACTCCCCCTATCAAGGGAGGTCTATGTGGCCTGCATGATTAACCTGACAAAGTATAACAACAAGACATGCGGTCTAGGAAACAGTGTTAACTAGGTTGTGTTAAGTTGTACTATTCTTAGCACGTTAATCCCTGTTACTCCCCCTACTATTCTTAACAGTTTAATCACTGTTATGTGCGTTTTTTTTTGCTTTGAGTTTTGTAGCCACAGTGCAGCAGCAGAGTCCAGAAAAATTAGGCATGTACAAATGCCTGAAAAATTCAGTATTTTTGCAGCCACTGCTGTAGCAGCGGCCAGAAAAATTGATGTTTGTAAAACAGTTAGAAAGTGCCCTAAAACCTTGCGGCTTGAACACTAGTTGTTGGCGGATAAGTCACGCAAGTCATCCTGCATTATAAGAAAAAAAAAGCCAGCGTGTGTACCCTTTGTAGCCCAAGGCAGCTCACCTCATCATCAGGCCTTTTTTACTCAAATGTATCGCCCAATGTCAGTCCCTTCAGGATCCATCCCTCATTCATTTTAATAAAGGTGAGATAGTCAAGACTTTTTTGACCTAAGCGACTTCTCTTCTCAGTGACAAAACCTCCTGCTGCACTGAAGGTCCTTTCGGACAGGACACTTGAAGCGGGGCAGGCCAGAAGTTCAATTGCAAATTGGGATAGCTCAGGCCACAGGTCAAGCCTGCACACCCAGTAGTCAAGGGGTCCATCGCTCCTCAGAGTGTCGAGATCCGCAGTTAATGCTAGGTAGTCTGCTACCTGTCGGTTGAGTCTTTCTCTGAGGCTGGATCCTGAAAGGCTCTGGCGATGCATAGGAGTTAAAA
Source organism: Bombina bombina (assembly GCF_027579735.1). NCBI lineage: Eukaryota > Metazoa > Chordata > Amphibia > Anura > Bombinatoridae > Bombina > Bombina bombina. Next base: position 341,114,922 of record NC_069506.1, read on the forward strand.
AGGTCCGCATGTCCTCCATCAACAAGACGTCAGGAAAGCGTCCTGTCCTTGTTGCCGTGGTCGTGGGAGGAGGAGGATTACTTTCATCTCTTCCCCTGTTAGATTCCCGTTGTGCTGTGACATCACCCTTATACGCTGTGTAAAGCATAGTTTTTAATTTATTTTTAAAATGCTCCATCCTTTCCGAAATGCGGGAATTTGGTAACATTTCAGGCACTTTATGCTTATACCGGGGGTCTAGTAGCGTGGACACCCAGTACAGGTCGTTCTCCTTCAGCTTTTTTATACGAGGGTCCCTCAACAGGCACAACAGCATGAAAGACCTTATTTGCACAAGGTTGGATGCAGAGCTAATCATGTCCCATTCCTCGTCTTCACTGATGTCACTGAGGGTATCTTCTTCCCCCCAGCCATGTACAACACCACGGGTACCAGAGAGGTGACAGCAATGAGCACCCTGGGATGCCTGTTGTGCTTGGTCTCCCTCCTCCTCCTCCTCCTCCTCCTCAAAGCCACATTCCTCCTCTGACTCCTCTTCCTCACAATCCTCTTCCTGCGTTGCCGCAGGTCCAGCAAGCCATGCTGATAAGGCTGTTTCTGGTGGTGATGGACACCGCAACTCTTCCTCTTCACGCTCATCTACGGCCTGATCCAGCACTCTTCGCATGGTACGCTCCAGGAAGAAAACAAATGGTATTATGTCGCTGATGGTGCCTTCGGTGTGACTGACAAGGTTTGTCACCTCCTCAAAAGGACGCATGAGCCTACAGGCATTGCGCATGAGCGTCCAGTAATTTGGCAAAAAAAAAATCCCCAGCTCCCCAGAGGCTGTCCTAGCACCCCGGTCATACAAATACTCATTAACAGCTTTTTCTTGTTGGAGCAGGCAGTCGAACATTAGGAGTGTTGAATTCCACCGTGTTGGGCTGTCGCAAATCAAGCGCCTGACTGGCAGGTTGTTTCGACACTGGATATCGGACAAGTGCGCCATGGCCGTGTAGGAACACCTGAAATGGCCACACACCTTCCTGGCCTGCTTCCAGATGTCCTGTAAGCCTGGGTACTTATGCACAAAGCGTTGTACAATCAGATTACACACATGTGCCATGTACGGCACATGTGTCAACTTACCCAATTTCAATGCCACCACCAAATTACTTCCATTGTCAGAAACAACCTTGCCAATCTCCAGTTGGTGCGGAGTCAGCCACTGATCCACCTGTGCGTTCAGGGTGGTCAGGAGTGCTGTTGCGGTGTGACTCTCCGCTTTCAGACAAGTCAACCCCAAGACGGCGTGACACTGCCGTATCCGGGATGTTGAATAGTACCTGGGGAGCTGGGGGGGTGCCATTGATGTGGAGAAAGATGCAGAAGCAGAAGAGGACTTAGCCGAGGAAGAGGTTATGGAAGAGGATGGAGTAGGAGGAGTAGAGGAGGTAGCAGCAGGCCTGCCTGCAAGTTGTGGCGGTGTCACAAACTCTTCTGCAGAGCCATGCATTCCATGCTTGTCAGACATCAGCAGGTTTACCCAATGCGCAGTGTAGGTGATATACCTGCCCTGACAATGCTTTGCAGACCAGCTATCCGTGGTCATATGGACCCTTGCCCCAACGCTGTGTGCCAGACATGCCATTACTTCCTTTTGCACAACAGAGTACATATTTGGGATTGCCTTTTGTGAAAAGAAATTTCTGTCAGGTACCTTCAACTGCGGTGTCCCAATAGATACAAATTTTTTGAAAGCATCAGACTCCACCAGCTTGTATGGTAAAAGCTGGCGGGCTAAGAGTTCAGACAAGCCAGCTGTCAGATGCCGGGCAAGGGAGTGACTTTGAGAAATTGGCTTCTTATGCTCAAACATGTCCTTGACAGACACCTGACTGTGGGCAGATGACCAAGAACTGCTACGTAAGAGAGATTCAGTGGATGATGGTTGAGAGGGGGCAAGGAGGACAGCAGTGGTTGACTTGGCTGAATATGCTGGAGCAGGAGGAGGAGGGCAGCTTTGAGTTTGTGTGCTGCTTCTACTCATGTGTTCATCCCATCAGTGTTTGTGATGTGAGACCATGTGCCTTCGCAAAGCAGTTGTACCTAGGTGGGTGTTGGACTTCCCACGACTCAGTTTCTTTTGGCACAGGTTGCAAATGGCATCGCTGTTGTCAGAGGCAGACACACAAAAAAAATGCCACACTGCTGAGCTCTGCGATGACGGCATTCTGGTGGTGGCAACAGCATGCGTTGATGGTCGTCGGCGTGCTGTCTGGCTGACCATGGGTGCCGATGCATGCTGTCTGACTGTGCCACTAGCTCCTTGCGACGACCTCCCCCTGCTTCCAACTCGTCTCCTCCTCCTCCTCTCTGTCTCCCCATCTGAACTATCCCCCTCTTCTTCTTCTCTTCTAGCAGGCACCCACGTGACATCCACAGACACATCATCATCAAACGCTTCACATGTATCTGACACATCAAGAAAGGAAGCAGCAGCGGGTACAACATCATCATCATCATCATCACACCGTACTTCATGTCAGTAATGCTGCCTGACTGAGACATATCACTGTTATCTACATCCTCTGTCAATGATGGTTGCGCATCACTCATTTCTTCCAACTGATGTGTCAATAACTCCTGTGACAGATCAAGTGAAGTGGCTGTGGTGCTAGTGTTGGTTGTGGCGACAGGCGGGTGACTGGCACTGGTCACTTGAGAGGTGCCCAAAGCACAGCTGGACGTAGATGGTGCGTCAAGGTTAGGAGGACTAGGAGCGGAAGCTGTAGAAGATTGTGTGTCCTGTGTTAGCCATTCAACTAGGTCCTCCTCAGAACTTTTCGCGTCCCCCCTGGCACCCGGCATCTGAACAATGTGCATATTTGTAGGGTCTAAAGAAATCACAGCACCACGATGGCACCTGCGGGGTGGCCTGCCTCTGCCTGTCATTTTCTTTAAAATGTACACTTACAATACTATTAAACAAATTATGAGTGGTGGCACTGGGCAAGTGGGCACAGTATACGCTGTGAGCCTGACAACAACAAAAAAGACTGATGTTTCAAAGTCAAAAATGTTTATTTTTTAAATATTAAAAGTACTGTGACAACAAATATGATTGGTGGCACTGGTTGGCAAGTGGGCCTGTCTGGCACACATGCTGGGAGGAAGGCAACTGCAATTAGATTACACTAGCTGAGTCATGCTTCTTAGTCTAAAAAATAGTTTTTTTTAAAAATTGACAATACTGTTAGAACAAATATGATTGGTGGCACTAGTTGGAAATGGCAAGTGGGCCTTGCACACACGCTGGCAGGCAGGCAACTGCAATTCAATGGCACTAGGAGACTGATGATTCACAGTCAAAAAAGTTATGATTTAAAATATTTTCAATACTGTTACAACAAATATGATTGGTGGCAGTAGTTGGCTAGTGGGCCTGGCACACATGCTGGCAGGCAGGAGGAAACTGCAATTCAATGGCACTAGCAGACTGATGATTCACAGTCTAAGAATTTTTTATTTAAAATATTTACAATACTGTTACAACAAATATGATTGGTGTAACTAGTTGGCAAGTGGGCCTGGCACACACGCTGGCAGGCAGGCAACTGCAATTCAATGGCACAAGGAGACTGATGATTCACAGTCAAAAAAGTTATGATTTAAAATATTTTCAATACTGTTACAACAAATATGATTGGTGGCAGTAGTTGGCTAGTGGGCCTGGCACACACGCTGGCAGGCAGGAGGAAACTGCAATTCAATGGCACTAGCAGACTGATGATTCACAGTCTAAGAATTTTTTATTTTAAATATTTACAATACTGTTAGAACTAATATGATTGGTGTAACTAGTTGGCAAGTGGGCCTGGCACACACACTGGCAGGCAGGCAACTGCAATTCAATGGCACTAGGAGACTATTGATTCACAGTCAAAAAAGTTATGATTTTAAATATTTTCAATACTGTTACAACAAATATGATTGGTGGCACTAGTTGGCTAGTGGGCCTGGCACACACGCTGGCAGGCAGGAAACTGCAATTCAATGGCACTAGCAGACTGATGATTCACAGTCTAAGAAGTTATGATTTAAAATATTTTCAATACTGTTACAACAAATATGATTGGTGGCAGTAGTTGGCTAGTGGGCCTGGCACACACGCTGGCAGGCAGGAGGAAACTGCAATTCAATGGCACTAGCAGACTGATGATTCACAGTCTAAGAATATTTTATTTTAAATATTTACAATACTGTTAGAACTAATATGATTGATGTAACTAGTTGGCAAGTGGGCCTGGCACACATGCTGGCAGGCAGGCAACTGCAATTCAATGGCACTAGGAGACAGATGATTCACAGTCAAAAAAGTTATGATTTTAAATATTTTCAATACTGTTACAACAAATATGATTGGTGGCACTAGTTGGCTAGTGGGCCTGAGACACACGCTGGCAGGCAGGAAACTGCAATTCAATGGCACTAGCAGACTGATGATTCACAATCTAAGAATTTTTTATTTTAAATATTTACAATACTGTTAGAATAAATATGATTGGTGTAACTAGTTGGCAAGTGGCCTGGCACACACGCTGGCAGGCAGGCAACTGCAATTCAATGGCACTAGGAGACTGATGATTCACAGGCAAAAATTTATTTATTTTAAATATTTACAATACTGTTATAACAAATATGATTGGTGGCAATAGTTGGCAGCAAGTGGGCCTGGCAGGCAGGCAGGCAACTGCAATTAGATTACACTAGCAGACTGATCTTTCACAGTCAAAAAATTATTATTTTTAATATTTAAACTACTGTTATAACAAATATGATTGGTGGCACTAGTTGGCAAGTGGGCCTGGCACACACGCTGGCAGGCAGGCAACTGCAATTCAACTCCACTAGCAGGCTGATGATTCACAGTCAAAAAAGATTTTATTTTAAATATTTAAACTACTGTTATAACAAATATGATTTGTGGCACTAGTTGGAAAGTGGGCTTGGCACACACGCTGGCAGACAGGCAACTGCAATTAAATAACAATAGCAGACTGATGTAACAGTTTATTTTTAAAAAAGTTACAAAAATGTTACAACAGATAGGAGTAATGGCACTCAGGATAGAACTAGACACAGTATGTGCTGGCAGCCTGACACACAGGCTGGCACTAGTGGTGGCAGGCTGGCCTGTAAACTAAAATTAAATAACACTAGAAGACTGATGTAAAAGTTTTTTTTTACAAAATTTAATATAATGTTACACCAGATAGGAGTGGTGAACTGGCACTGAGGATGGAAGTATGCACAGTATATGCACACAGGCTGGCACTAATGGCAGCCAGGCTGGCCTGGCAACTAAAATTAAATAACACTAGGAGAGGACTGATGTAAAAAAAATGTTTAAAAAATTTACAATAATGCTGTTATACCAGATATAAGTGGTGGAAAAAAGAGCTATTAATCAGTGTCACACTATATGATGTGGGCCAGAAACACAAAGGCCTGATGGAAAAAGAAATTAGATTACACTAGCAAAATGATTTAAAAAATGTTTTAACTTTAAAATAATGTAAAGCAGATATGAGTCGTGGCTGCTAGGGCAGCAATTATCCACAGTATGCTGAGTAAGCCAGAAACACACAGGCCTGTTAGAAAATGAAATTAGATTATACTAGCAAAATGATTTAAATGTTTTTTTTGAAAAATTTAAAATAATGTTAAGCAGATATGAGTCATGGCTGCTAGGTAGGGCAGCAATTAACCACAGTATACTTGCTGTGTAAGTCAGAAACACACAGGCCTGATAGAAAATGAAAGTAGATTACACTAGCAAAATGATTTAAAAGTTTTTATTTTAAATTTAAAATAATGTTCAGCAGATATGAGTGGTGGCTGGCTGCTAGGTAGGGCAGCATTTAACCACAGTATGCTCTGTAAGTCAGAAACACACAGGCCTGATAGAAAATAAAATTAGATTACACTAGCAAAATGATTTAAAGGTTTTTTTTTTTAATTTAAAAAAATGTTAAGCACATATGAATCGTGGCTGCTAGGTAGGGCAGCAATTAACCACAGTATGCTCTGTAAGTCAGAAACACACAGGCCACACACAGGCTTGATAGAAAATGAAATTAGATTACACTAGCAAAATTATTTAAAAGGTTTTTTTTTAACTTTAAAATAATGTTAAGCAGATATGAGTCGTGGCTGGCTGCTGATAGGACAGCAATTAACCACAGTATGCTGAGTAAGCCAGAAACACACAGGCCTGATAGAAAATGAAATTAGATTACACTAGCAAAATTATTTAAACGTTTTTTTTGAAAAAAATTAAAATAATGTTAAGCAGATATGAGTCGTGGCTGCTAGGTAGGGCAGCAATTAACCACAGTATGCTTGCTGTGTAAGTCAGAAACACACAGGCCTGTTAGAAAATGAAATTAGATTACACTAGCAAAATGATTTAAAAGTTTTTATTTTAAATTTAAAATAATGTTAAGCAGATATGAGTGGTGGCTGGCTGCTAGGTAGGGCAGCAATTAACCACAGTATGCTCTGTAAGTCAGAAACACACAGGCCTGATAGAAAATAAAATTAGATTACACTAGCAAAATGATTTAAAGGTTTTTTTAAAAAATTTACAAAAAATGTTAAGCACATATGAGTCGTGGCTGCTAGGTAGGGCAGCAATTAACCACAGTATGCTCTGTAAGTCAGAAACACACAGGCCTGATAGAAAATGAAATTAGATTACACTAGCAAAATTATTTAAACATTTTTTTTTAACTTTAAAATAATGTTAAGCAGATATGAGTGGTGGCTGGCTGCTAATAGGACAGCAATTAACCACGGTATGCTGAGTAAGCCAGAAACACACAGGCCTGATAGAAAATGAAATTAGATTACACTAGCAAAATTATTTAAACATTTTTTTTTAAAAATTTCAAATAATGTTAAGCAGATATGAGTTGTGGCTGCTAGGTAGGGCAGCTATTAACCACAGTATGCTGTGTAAGTCAGAAATACACAGGCCTGATACAAAATGAAATTAGATTACACTAGCAAAATGATTTAAAAGTTTTTATTTTAAATTTAAAATAATGTTAAGCAGATATGAGTGGTGGCTGGCTGCTAGGTAGGGCAGCAATTAACCACAGTATGCTCTGTAAGTCAGAAACACACAGGCCTGATAGAAAATAAAATTAGATTACACTAGCAAAATGATTTAAAGTTTTTTTTTTTTTTATTTAAAAAAATGTTAAGCACATATGAGTCGTGGCTGCTAGCCTAGGTAGGGCAGCTATTAACCACAGTATGCTCTGTAAGTCAGAAACACACAGGCCTGATAGAAAATGAAATTAGATTACACTAGCAAAATGATTTTAAAGTTTTTTTTTTTTAATTTAAAATAATGTTCAGCAGATATGAGTGGTGGCTGGCTGCTAGGTAGGGCAGCATTTAACCACAGCACAGTGTCACACCAGTGCAACTCATATCTGGTGTAACAGTAGTGTACATTTAAAAACAATATACAATTTTGACTGTAATAGATTGAATAGCAGTTAGTTGTCTGCAAGCGTGTGTGTCAGGCCTACAGAGTCTACTCTGCCAACTTCTGCCATTGCACAGTGCCACTCATATCTGTTGTCACAGTAGCTTGCACGCATAGTACCACTAATCGAAAAAAAAAAAGACAGACAGAGGCAGGCCACCCCGCAGGGGCCGTCATGGTTATGGTGCTGTGATTCCATTTGGCCCTAGAATAATGCCCAGTATTCAGAGGCCACGTACCCCGAACTCGAACATTTCTGACTCTGAGGACATAGTTGACTGGCTAGCACAGGACACACATCTTCTACAGCTTCCGCTCAGAACCTTGACGCACCATCCTCCTCCAGCTTAGCTTCGGGCACCTCTCAAGTTACCACTCGCCCGCCTGCCACCACCACCAACACTAGCACCACAGTCGCTTCACTTGATGTGTCAGAGGAGTTATTTACACATCAGTTGGAAGAAATGAGTGATAGTGATGCGCAACCATTATTGCCAGAGGATGTAGATAACAGGGATATGTCTCAGTCAGGCAGCATTACACACATGGACATACAGTGTGATGATGATGATGTTGTACCCGCTGCTGCCTCCTTTGTTGACTTGTCAGATACAAGTGAAGCGGTTGATGATGACGATGTGTCCGTGGATGTCACGTGGGTGCCCGCTAGAAGAGAAGAAGAAGAGGGGGAAAGTTCAGATGGGGAGACAGAGAGGAGGAGGAGACGAGTTGGAAGGAGGGGGAGGTCATCGCAAGGAGCTAGTGGCACAGTCAGACAGCATGCATCGGCACCCGGGGTCAGCCAGACAGCACGCCAATCAACGCATGCTGTTGCCACCACCAGAATGCCGTCATCGCAGAGCTTGTGGGAAGTCCAACACCCACCTAGGTACAACTGCTTTGCGAAGGCACATGATCGCACATCACAAACGCCTATTGGATCATCACATGAGTACAAGCAGCAAACTCAAAGCCGCAATCGTCCTCCTCCTGGTCCAGCATCTTCAGCCACGTCAACCACTGCTGTCCTCCTTGCCCCCTCTCAACCATCCGCCACTCCGTCTCTCACCTTGAGCAGTTCCTGCTCATCTGCCCACAGTCAGGTGTCTGTCAAGGACATGTTTGAGCGTAAGAAGCAATGTCACAAAGTCACCCCCTTGCCCGGCATCTGACAGCTGGCTTGACTGAACTCTTATTCCGCCAGATTTTACCATACAAGCTGGTGGAGTCTGAGGCGTTCAAAAAATTTGTAGCTATTGGGACACCGCAGTTAAAGGTACCCGGCAAAAATTTCTTTGCACAAAAGGCAATCCCCAACCTGTACTCGATTGTGCAAAAGGAAGTAATGGCATGTCTGGCACACAGTGTTGGGGCAAGGGTCCATCTGACCACTGATACCTGGTCTGCAAAGCATGGTCAGAGCAGGCATATCACCTACACTGCGCATTTGGTAAACCTGCTGACGGCTGCTAAGCATGGAATGCGTGGCTCTGCAGAGGAGTTGGTGACACTGCCATGACTTGCAGGCAGGCCTGCTGCCACCTCCTCTACTCCTCCATCCTCTTCCATAACCTCCTCGGCTGAGTCCTCTTCTGCTGCTGCGTCTCGATCCACATCAACGGCACCCCCCCAGCTCCCCAGGTACTATTCCACATCCCGGATACGGCAGTGTCACGCCATCTTGGGGTTGACTTGCCTTAAAGCAGAGAGTCACACCGGACCAGCACTCCTGTCCACCCTGAACGCACAGGTGGATCAGTGGCTGACTCCACACCAACTGGAGTTCGGCAAAGTGGTTAGTGACAACGGAAGAAATTTGGTGGCGGCATTGAATTTGGGCAAGTTGACACATGTGCCGTGCATGACACATGTGTGTAATCTGATCGTACAACGCTTTGTGCATAAGTACCCAGGCTTACAGGATGTCCTGAAGCAGGCCAGGAAGATGTGTGGCCATTTCAGGCGTTCCTACATGACCATGGCGCACTTTTCAGATATCCAGCGGCGAAACAACATGACAGTGAGGCGCTTGATTTGCGACAGCCCGACACATTGGATTTCAACACTCCTCATGTTCGACCGCCTGATCCAACAAGAAAAAGCGGTTAACGACTATTTGTATGACCGGGGTGCTAGGACAGCCTCTGCGGAGCTGGGAATTTTTTTGCCACGTTACTGGATGCTCATGCACAATGCCTGTAGGCTCATGCATCCTTTTGAGGAGGTGACAAACCTAGTCAGTCGCACCGAAGGCACCACCAGTGACATCATACCATTTGTTTTCTTCCTGGAGCGTGCCCTGCGAAGAGTGCTGGATCAGGCCGTAGATGAGCGTGAAGAGGAAGAGTTGTGGTCACCATCACCACCAGAAACAGCCTTATCAGCATCACTTGCTGGACCTGCGGCAATGCTGGAAGAGGATTGTGAGGAATAGGAGTCAGAGGAGGAATGTGGCTTTGAGGAGGAGGAGGAAGACCAACCACAACAGGCATCCCAGGGTGCTCGTTGTCACCTATCTGGTACCCGTGGTGTTGTACATGGCTGGGAGGAAGAAGATACCTTCAGTGAGATCACTGAGGATGAGGAACGGGACATGAGTAGCTCGGCATCCAACCTTGTGCAAATGGGGTCTTTCATGCTGTCGTGCCTGTTGAGGGACCCTCGTATAAAAAAGCTGAAGAAGAATGACCTGTAATGGGTGTCCACGCTACTAGACCCCCGGTATAAGCATAAAGTGCCTGAAATGTTACCGAATTACCGCAAGTCGGAAAGGATGCAGCAGTTCCAAAATAAATTAAAAAGTATGCTTTACACAGCGTATAAGGGTGATGTCACAGCACAACGGGAATCTAACAGGGGAAGAGGTGAAAGTAATACTCCTCCTCCCACAAAAACGCTGGCAAGGACAGGACGCTTTACAGACGTGTTGTTGATGGAGGACATGCAGAGCTTTTTAAGTCCTATGCATCGCCACAGCCCTTCGGGGTCCACTCTCAGAGAACGACTCGACCAACAGGTAGCAGACTACCTCACCTTAACTGCAGATATCGACACTCTGAGGAGAGATGAACCCCTTGACTACTGGGTGTGCAGGCTTGACCTGTGGCCTGAGCTATCCCAATTTGCGATAGAACTTCTGGCCTGCCCCGCTTCAAGTGTCCTGTCAGAAAGGACCTTCAGTGCAGCAGGAGGTTTTGTCACTGAGAAGAGAAGTCGCCTAGGTCAAAAAAGTCTAGATTACCTCACCTTTATTAAGATGAATGAGGGATGGATCCCAAAGGGACTGACAGTAGGCGATACATTCGACTAAAAAAGGCCTGATGAGATGAGCTGCCTTGGGCTAAAAATGGTCCACACGCTGCTGTATTTTATCTCTGAATGCCGGATGACTTGCGTGACTTATCCGCCACCAACTAGGGTTCAAGCCACAATGTTTTAGGGCACTTTCTGCCTGGGAAACAAACATCAATTTTTATGGCCGCTGCTACAGCAGTGGCTGCAACAATAACTGATTTTTCAGGCATGTTTACATGCCTAATTTTTCTGGCCTCTGGTGCTGCACTATGGCTTCAAAAACCAAACCAAAAAAAAGGCACATAACAGGGATTAAACTGATAGGAATAGTACTACTTAACACACCACTTCTATCTGGTGGCACATTAGATTGCACGCGCAGTGCCCCAAATTTGAAGTAGGAGGATCGACCAAGCATCTTTTTCCATCTCCCGGTTCCTAAAATTGATGCCATATACACGTCCCCTGATAGGGGACATAACAGGGATTAAACTGATAAGAATAGAACTACTTAACACACCACTCATATCTGGTGGCACATTGGATTGCACGCGCAGTGCCTCAAATTTGAAGTAGGAGGACCGACCAAGCAACTTTTTCGATCTCCTGGTTCCTAAAATCGATGCCATATACACGTCCCCTTATGGGGACGTAACAGGGATTAAACTGATAAGAATAGAACTACTTAACAAACCACTCATATCTGGTGGCACAGTAGATTGCACATGCAGTGCCCCAAATTTGAAGTAGGAGGACCGAACAAGCATCTTTTTCCATCTCCTGGTTCCTAAAATCGATGCCATATACTAGTCCCCTGATAGGGGACGTAACAGGGATTAAACTGATAAGAATAGAACTACTTAACACACCACTCATATCTGGTGGCACATTAGATTGCACGCGCAGTGCCCCAAATTTGAAGTAGGAGGACCGACCAAGCATCTTTTTCCATCTCCCGGTTCCTAAAATCGATTCCATATACACGTCCCCTGATAGGGGACGTAACAGGGATTAAACTGATAAGAATAGAACTACTTAACACACCACTCATATCTGGTGGCACATTAGATTGCATGCGCAGTGCCCAAAATTTGAAGTAGGAGGACCGACCAAGCATCTTTTTCCATCTCCCGGTTCCTAAAATCGATGCCATATACACGTCCCATGATAGGAGACGTTACAGGGATTAAACTGATAGGAATAGTACTGCTTAACACACCTTATAATAACGCAGAGAGAGGCAATGCAGAGAGAGGAGTCTGAAGAAGAGGAGTCAGAGGAGGAAGGTGGCTTTGAGGAGGTGGAAGACCAAACACAGCAGGCGTCCCAGGGGGCTTGTTGTCACCTTTCGGGGACCCTTGGAGTTTTACGTGGCTGAAGGAACGGGACATGGCTAGCTTGGTATCCAACCTTGTTCAAATGGGGAGTTTGCGGTTGTGCAAATGGACTGTTTGAGGTGTGTTAAAGGGACAGTCTAGGCCAAAATAAACTTTCATGATTCAGATAGAGCATGTAATTTTAAACAATTTTCAAATTTACTTTTATCACTAATTTTGCTTTGTTCTCTTGGTATTCTTAGTTGAAAGCTTAACCTAGGAGGTTCATATGCTAATTTCTTAGACCTTGAAGCCCACCTCTTTCAGATTGCATTTTAACAGTTTTTCACCACTAGAGGGTGTTAGTTCACGTATTTCATATAGATAACACTGTGCTCGTGCACGAGAAGTTATCTGGGAGCAGGCACTGATTGGCTAAACTGCAAGTCTGTCAAAAGAACTGAAAAAAGGGGCAGTTTGCAGAGGCTTAGATACAAGATAATCACAGAGGTTAAAAGTATATTATTATAAATGTGTTAGTTATGCAAAACTGGGAAATGGGTAATAAAGGGATTATCTATCTTTTAAAACAATAAAAATTCTGGTGTAGACTGTCCCTTTAAACGGGGAGTTTGGTCTGTCACTGTGAAGCGGGCGTAACCCTTACACTACCTGATCGATAAAACATCATACCTGATGTTTTAAAGCATGTTATTTCAAACAATTTAGGAATGTTAGGTGATTTATGCCCTTTATAGATTTTGCCATGGATCCCCCTCCGGCATGCCACAGTCCAGGTGTTAGTCCCCTTGAAACAACTTTCCATCACTATTGTGGCCAGAAAGAGTCCCTGGGGGTTTTAAAGTTTGCCTGCCTATTGAAGTCTATGGCGGTTCGCCCGTTCGCCCGTTCGCCCGTATTGAAATAAACCTAGGGGCTTAGTGCTAGGTTTATTTAAGGGGGGTTTGGGTTAGATTAGGGGTATGTGGGTGGTGGGTTGTAATGTTGGGGGGGTATTGTATGTTTTTTTACAGGCAAAAGAGCTGAATTCTTTGGGGCATGCCCCGCAAAAGGCCCTTTTAAGGGCTGGTAAGGTAAAAGAGCTTTTCTATTTATATTTTAGAATAGGGTAGGATTTTTTTTTTATTTTGGGGGGCTTTGTTATTTTATTAGGGGGCTTAGAGTAGGTGTAATTAGCTTAAAATTGTTGTAATATTTTTCTAATGTTTGTAAATAATTTTTTATTTTCTGTAACAGTTCTTTTTTATTTTTTGTACTTTAGTTAGTTTATTTAATTGTATTTATTTGTAGGTATTTTATGTAATTAATTTATTGATAGTGTAGTGTTAGGTTTAATTGTAGATAATTGTAGGTATTTTATTTAATTAATTTATTGATAGTGTAGTGTTAGGTTTAATTGTAACTTAGGTTAGGATTTATTTTACAGGTAATTTTGTAATTATTTTAACTAGGTAGCTATCAAATAGTCATTAACTATTTAATAGCTATTGTACCTGGTTAAAATAAATACAAAGTTACCTGTAAAATAAATATAAATCCTAAAATAACTACAATATAATTATAATTTATATTGTAGCTATATTAGGGTTTATTTTATAGGTAAGTATTTAGCTTTAAATAGGATTAATTTATTTAATAAGAGTTAATTTATTTCGTTAGATAAAAAATATATTTAACTTAGGGGGTGTTAGTGTTAGGGTTAGACTTAGCTTTAGGGGTTAATAAATTTATTAGAGTAGCGGTGGGGTCCGGTCGGCAGATTAGGGGTTAATACTTGAAGTTATGTGTCAGCGATGTTAGGGAGGGCAGATTAGGGGTTAATACTATTTATTATAGGGTTATTGAGACGGGAGTGAGGCGGATTAGGGGTTAATAACTTTATTATAGTAGCGGTGAGGTCCGGTCGGCAGATTAGGGGTTAATAATTGTAGGTAGGTGGCGGCGATGTTGGGGGCGGCAGATTAGTGGTTAATAAATATAATGTAGGGGTCGGCGGTGTTAGGGGAAGCAGATTAGGGGTACATAAGGATAACGTAGGTTGCGGCGGTGTGCGGTTGGCAGATTAGGGGTTAAAAAAAATTATTAGAGTGGCGGCGATGTGGGTGGACCTCGGTTTAGGGGTACATAGGTAGTTTATGGGTGTTAGTTTACTTTAGAGGACAGTAGTTAAGAGCTTTATGAACCGGCGTTAGCCCAGAAAGCTCTTAACTCCTGGCTTTTTGCTGCGGCTGGAGTCTTGTCGTTAGAGTTCTAACGCTCACTTCAGCCAAGACTCTAAATACCAGCGTTAGAAAGATCCCATTGAAAAGATAGGATACGCAAATGGCGTAGGGGGATCTGCGGTATGGAAAAGTCGCGGCTGCAAAGTGAGCGTTAGACCTTTACCTACACGGCTCTAAATACCAGCAGTACCCCAAATCCAGCGTTAGGAGCCCCTAACGCTGGTTTTGACGGCTAACGCCAAACTCTAAATCTAGGCGTAAGTTATTCTCCCACCATCCTAAATGTAGGCAGGCATATAAACCAACAGAGTGAGGGATAGAGGAATATAAAGATTCAACGTCAAGAGAGACTAATAGTAAACATAAAGCTCTTAACTACAGTGCTACAAAGTACACTAACACCCATAAATTACCTATGAACCCCTAAACCGAGAATTGACCTCGCATTCTATTGGCTCATCCAATCAGCCAATCGGATTGAACTTCAATCTGATTGGCTGATTAAATCAACCAATCAGATTTTTCCTACCTTAATTCTGATTGGCTGATAGAATCCCTTTTAAGGGGGGATCGGGTGGGTTTTAGAGTAGAGGTGTGTGGGTGGTTGGTTGTAATGTTGGGGGGGGGGGGTTATTTTCTTTTACAGGTAAAAGAGCTGATTACTTTGGGGCAATGCCCCGCAAAAAGCCCTTTTAAGGGCTGGTAAAAGAGCAGATTACTTTTGTAATTTAGTATAGGTTAGGGAATTTTATTATTTTGGGGGGCTTTTTTATTTTATTAGGGGGCTTAGATTAGGTGTAGTTAGATTAAACTTCTTGTAATATTTTTTTATTTTTTGTAATTTAGTGTTTGTTTTTTTTGTAATATAGTTTAGTTTATTTAATTGTATTTTAGTTTAGATAATTGTAGGTAATTTGTTTAATTAATTTATTGATAGTGTAGTGTTAGGTGTATTTGTAACTAAGGTTAGGATTTATTTTACAGGTAATTTTGTAATTATTTTAACTAGGTAGCTATTAAATAGTTATTAACTATTTAATAGCTATTGTTCCTAGTTAAAATAAATACAAAGTTGCCTGTAAAATAAAAAAAAATCCTAAAATAGCTACAATGTAACTATTAGTTATATTGTAGCTATCTTATGGTTTATTTTATAGGTAAGTATTTAGTTTAAAATAGGAATAATTTATTTAATTATAGTAAATTTATTTAGATTATTTAAATTATATTTAAGTTAGAGAGGTGTTAGGGTTAGGGTTAGACTTAGGTTTAGGGGTTAATAACTTTATTATAGTAGCGGCGACGTTGGGGGCAGGAGATTAGGGGTTAATAATTGTAGGTAGGTGGCGGCGACGTTGGGGGGGCAGATTAGGGGTTAATAAAATGTATTATTGTGTTTGCAAGGTGAGAGTGCGGCGGTTTAGGGGTTAATACATTTATTATAGTGGCAACGATGTCCGGTTAGCGGATTAGGGGTTAATAAGTGTAGGTAGGTGGCGGCGACATTGGGGGGGCAGATTAGGGGTTAATAAATATAATATAGGTGTCGGCGATGTTAGGGGCAGCAGATTAGGGGTTCATAGGGATAATGTAGGTGGCAGCGGTGTACGGAGCGGCAGATTAGGGGTTATTAATATAATGTAGGTGTTGGCGATGTCGGGGACAGCAGATTAGGGGTTAATAAGTGTAAGGTTAGGGGTGTTTAAACTCGGGGTTCATGTTAGGGTGTTAGGTGTAGACTTAGAAAGTGTTTCCTCATAGGAAACAATGGGGCTGCATTAGGAGCTGAACGCTGCTTTTTTGCAGGTGTTAGGTTTTTTTTCAGCCAGCTCAGCCCCTTTTTTTCCTATGGGGAAATTGTGCACAAGCATGTTTTTCCAGCTTACGGCTACCGTAAGCAACGCCGGTATTGAGGTTAGAAGTGGAGCTAAATTTAGCTCAACGCTCACTTTTCTGAGGCTAACGCAGCCATTCAGAAAACTCGTAATACCAGCGTTAGCTTAAAGGGACAGTTCACCCAAAAACTTTCTCCCCTTTAAATTATTCCCAATGATCCTTTTTACCTGCTAGAGTGTATTAATTTGGTTGCAAGTAGCTCCTTTACTCATATTTCAGCATTTGAAATTGCTGATTTAGCTTGTGGTTTCCCAACCTATACTGAAAGTTTTGATACTTGCGTATATGCTATTGACAAGCCTAAGTAAACACAGCCAGCAGAAGAGATTACACTGTCAGTGGGGGGCATGATAGTTAAGTAATAAAATGATCATTTTCCATTGTACTATCTATGTATTGAGCTTTGGTGTTCCAGACAAATATAAGATAAGGAAGCAAGTCTGTGTACATAAAAGTGATAACATAATGAGATCTGATATTACCTGAAGCTCAACCCATTGTAATAGGCTGTGGTTTCAAAGCACAAAACCAGCTACTTCATATACACAAATAAACCCGAAAATGCAATTTCTCAAATATTTTATACTCTGCAGTTGGTATAACAAGTAATTTAAAATACATTTATGGAAAAACGATTTGACAGTGTACTGTCCCTTTAAGGGAGCACTGGAAAAAAAATGAGTGTTAGCTCCGCAAGTTTTTACCGACAAAACTCGTAATCTAGGCATTAGTTCGTTAACAAAAGGTTGTAACAAATGGTCCACGTCTCTGCTAATACCCTCAGTAGGGCCCCCCATCCCAGAGATCATGGGGTGACCTGGAGGTTTTGATAGTGATTTATGAATTTTGGGAATCCAATAAAAAACTGGAATCTTTGGTTTTGCATTATACAAATAGCCTTGTTCTTGGGTGGTAATTAAATTAGATATCCTAGCATCATTTAGAAGAAATAATAACTCATTATGTGATTTCTGAAAATCATCATAAGTCACAGAGGTGTATTGGTCATTATCAGAAAGTTGGCGTATAGCTTCACTGATATAATAGTTCTGATCCAAGATCACAACATTTCCGCCCTTATCGGCCGGTTTAATGACCAATTCTTTATGAAACATAAGTTCATTCAAGGCTTTACGCTCTCCCTGAGACAGATTATCATTAATTATACCAGTGTTCTGTATCTGTGCAAACTGTTCAGAGACACTCTGCACAAACACAGATATGTTAGGAATAGCAGAAAAATGATCTTTATATTCCTCTATCCCTCACTCGGTTGGTTTAAAGGAATGTAAATCATTCTTGGGGACTATGGGGCCTGGTTATGTTAAACATACAAAGTTTGTTACTGATCTTCTTGAGTTTGTACTTACCAACAATATTTTTCTGTTCAGTGGTAAACATTACAGGCAAAAACGTGGTATGGCCATGGGGGCCACATGTGCACCAACCTATGCCTGCCTACATTTAGGATGGTGGGAGAATAACATTGTGTTTGGTGAGCATACTGCATGGGTTGATGTGCATGTGGCCCTTTGGATTCGCTATGTGGATTATATATTCATTCTATGGGATGGAACAAAACAGGAACTTCTTCAGTTTGTGTCCATTTTTAATCAGAATGACTTGAATAGTTTTCTCACATGCAGCTATGATGCTAATAAAATTAGCTTTCTGGATCTCCTTGTTGGCAGAAGAGAGAGCATTGTTGAGACTCAAATATACCGTAAACCTACTGCGTCTAACAGCCTACTGTTGGGATCTAGCCATCATCCTGAAAACCTAAAGAAAGGCATTCCATATGGGCAATTTTTAAGATTGCGTCGAATTTGCACTGATGAATAATATATTTTCAACAAACAGGCTGCTGAGATGTCCAGTAGGTTTTATGCCCGAGGATACTCTAAAAGATGTGTAAAAAGGGCCCTTTTTAAAGCTAAGAATATGAATTGAAGGGATCTTCTATTTCAGAACAAACCATCTAAAAATGATGCATCTGCTACAAAGATTAAATTTATCAAAAAATTAAATTCCCATTGGGATACAATTACAAACATTTTGCAAAAAAATTGTCATCTCCTTTCACTTGATCCTGTTTTACAGGAACATGTGGGGGATTATCCCCTTATGGCGGCACAAAGGGCCAACAACCTAAAAGACTTTTTGTTTAAAAGTGAATTCAATCAAGTAAAAAAAAAAAAACAATTGGTTAGAATCACACTCCCAAAAAAATTGTAGGGTGTTCACCCTGTAATCATTGTGTTTGTTGACAATTTGTCAAAAAGACTAAAAACTTTGAAAGTAGCACAAAGAAAGCTTATCAAATTAACACCTAGATTGAGAGTTTGGCATTAGCCGTCAAAAGCAGCGTTAAGGGGTCCTAATGCTGCTTTTTACCGCCCGCTGGTATTTAGAGTCAGCCAGGAAAGGGTCTAGCGCTCACTTCTCTACCGCTACTCCAGGCTACCGTGGATCCCCTTATGCCAATTGCGTATCCTATCTTTTCAATGGGATCTGCCTAACACCGGTATTTGGAGTCTTGGGAGAAGTGAGCTGTAGACCCTCTACCGACAAGACTCCTACCGACAAAAAAAGTCAGTAGTTAAGAGCTTTATGGGCAAACGCGTGAATATAAAGCTCTTAACTACTGTGCTACAAAGTACACTAACACCCATAAACTACCTATGTACCCCTAAACCGAGGCCCCCCCCACATCGCTGCCACTATAAAAAAAAATTTGAACCCCTAATCTGCCAACCGGACACCGCCGCCACCTACATTATCCCTATGAGCCCCTAATCTGCTGCTCCTAACCTCGCCGACCCCTATATTATATTTATTAACCCCTAATCTGCCCCCCCCAACGTCGCTGCTACCTAACTACACTTATTAACCCGTAATCTGCCGACCTGACCTCGCCGCCACTATAATAAATGTATTAACCCCTAAACCGCCGCACTCCGACCTTGCAAACACTAGAATAAATTGTATTAACCCCTAATCTGCCCTCCCTAACATCGCCGCCACCTACCTACAATTATTAACCACTAATCTCACGCCTGCAATGTCGCCGCTACTATAATAAAGTTATTAACCCCTAAACCTAACTCTAACCCTAACCCTAACACCCCCCTAACATAAATATAATTTAAAATAAACAAAATAATATTTCTAAAATTAAATAAATTAATCCTATTTAAAACTAAATACTTACCTATAAAATAAACCCTAATATAGCTACAATATAATTAATACAATAGCTATTAGTTAATACAATCACTGGTCTTGACAATACTGGATTTATTCAGTGACGTTTGACAATACTGAATTTATTCAGTGACATTTTGGGGAATACACCCCTTCATCAGACGGGTCTGATGAAGGAGTGTGTTCCCCGAAATGTCACTGAATAAATCCAGTATTGTCAAGACCAGTGAGTGCTGTCTCCTGATTCCATAGATAATACCCTATTCTAGCACCCTGGCGTTGAACTGAATTGTTTGTGCGAGTGCACCTGCTACAACCTGCTGTATATATATATATATATATATATATATATATATATATATATATATATATATATATATACTGTGTGTGTGTGTATATACTGTATATATATATATATATATATATATATATATATATATATATATATATATGTGTGTGTGTATATATATATATATATATCTAGAACAGAAGAGGGAAGGGCGCACAGCAGGAAAATCCTCTCTGGTGTAGTATGTCAGGTGAAAACGAGTTCAGTAGAAAGAAGCCAAATGGTCACTCACTTGCATACACCTCAACTCCTATGAGGTATGGATAAGACACTGTGTGGCATATAGCCACTGAGGATTTCAGCTCCGTTTCTCTCCAACACCAAAAACGTTTTTTTTTTTTTCAATGTAATCCTCTCCTCCCCAACAGAAGATGAACCATTTTGAAAGGGAGGTTATTACCTTGCTCAGAGAGGATTTCTATGGCCTCTCCATTTGTTGAATGAGGGCGAATGAGGGATATTAACTAGAAAACTTGTTAGAAGCTTCGTTTACATAAACACAAATTTTATTATGCTCCTGGAACACAAGTATACAAATACATAAATGAGCATTCATCCAACTGCAATATTACATACTCATAAAATAACTCCAGAAGACTGAAGGTAGTAAAATCTGTGCCGTAGCACCTGACTCTTAGCTTAGGCTAGTGAGGGGGCGTGACATGACGCGTTTCGCAAAGTGATTGGTCGCTTCATCAGATGTAGTTAACATTTGGATGACTGCTCATTTATGTATTTGTATACATGTGTTCCAGGAGCATAATAAAAGGTGGATTCCCTCAGTTTCCTATGGGATTAGGCTGCGAGTGAAGAATAATCCTTTTCCATTCTCCTCCCTTTATTTGTGACTGGGTATTTTGGGACTAAATAAGGAGAGACCTGCATTTACAGGACATTTCGGGTATTTCCTAATTTGGTAACATTTTATCCTTAGCGCTGTATTTTTCTGTGTTTTATATATATATATATATATATTGAAAAAATATCCAGCTCACAGGATGTACAAAAAAATGCCCACAAGACAAAGGCTCACTGAACTATGCAATATTGTCAGGTCACCTGTGCATGGAGTTCACGAACAATTAATTATAAAAATATAAGAAAAAGGACAGATTGAACCAACCCAGCATTAGCTCATATAGGGGCAAACAATCTAACAATAAACCAGCATACAAGCAAATCACAGGAGGCTCAGATATTCAAGCAGATGATATATTTATTGATTATGGATTATTATCTCAATAACACACACAGTATATAGAAACAAAATAATCAAATGAGCAATTCTACTGAAGGAGAATCATGAGGGCAAATAATATAAAAGGTATGGAGATAAATCTCTCCAAATACACCAAAAGCAATTAGGAAAAGCTAGGTATGATATCCACAGAGCAGTTGCACAGTCAATTAGTTTATTTGCATGCAGGATTCACAACAAGAAGCGTTTGGTGCAAAGCAGTCCAGGTTAAGACCTGTAACAATGAAGCCTAGTGCAATAAGGTACAGAAGCAGTTGCACAGTCAGTCAATAAATATGCATACAGCTTTAGACAGAGAAAACGTTATTGCAAAAGCAGTCCAGGTTAAGAACTGTAGTACCAAAGCGATGTCCAAGAAATTGCAAGCGGATAAATAAAGCCAGCCAATTTTAAGAGATAATATTTCAATCCTTCTAGAGTGATTATGGGTATAAGGGGAGGACGATTCCGGAGTGTATCACTCCGTTAGCTCACCAGACCAAAAGTAATTCAAAGCCAATCTTGGGTCCTCCCAGAGCCGCCCCTGCAGTCATCCACTCACTGGATTGATACAGTTACCGTTACTGTTACATGGAAGTCCTTCAGGCTTGCTCTATTACCTTTAGGTTCACATATCATTTTCTTTATAATACCTATATTCTATACAAACAAATGTGTGTTTAATTCTAACCTATACTACCATTGGCTACTGTTAAATATCTAGGAGACAGTGGGAATATCACCAAATAAATTCATTTTACAAAATAAAGACATATTTTCAAAAAAGCATATATATATATATATATATATATATATATATATAATATTATATGTATATATATATATATATATTAATATTTACATCTAGAATTAAAAAAATATATACATTTTATAGTACTGTATAGGCAAACCAAGAAGTAAAAGATGAAAATTTCTAATAAATTTGAAACCAATTGGAGATTGTTTTTTATGGAGTGTGAATTACCCATACCTCTATAGGAATCAGTGAAACACAAGTTAATATTACATTGGTGTATATGATGACGGGACAATAGGAGATTTCTGGAGTGTATATATGATAAATATTAGTAAATGTTCAATTCAAAGAAAATAGATTTGCAGATAAAGGGGATTAGGCCAGGTATATACAGAGGGGCTTATTATGACAAGTTGCATGAGCTAAGTTAAAAATGGGGCATAATTAATTTCATCATTTAATCTCACTGGCTGTAGTGAGTTCAAATTATATATCCATTTGCACTCAGCCTTTAATAACAGTTTGTCAATATCATCTCCTCTAAATCTCAGGTCGATACGCTCTAAGCCCATTCATCTTAAATCTTTGTCCCCACTATTATGTCATTCCATAAAGTGTCTAGCTATATGCTTTTGATTCTTTCTTTGAGTATATCCCTCCTATGCTCCTTAATCATTTTGTGGATTTCCCTGTAGGTTTTCCAAATATAGAACTTGGGACACATACATGTCACTAAATATATCACTCCACTACTTTTATAATTAATATGTCCTTTCACTTTAAATTGTTTCCCCTCCAAATTGGTTATTTTATTTAATTTCATCATGAATTTGCAAATTACGCATTTACCACATTTAAAAGAACCATTCTCTTCCTTCATCTTAGCCAATCAATTAGTATTGGGATTTGGATCCACACAATTACTATTAACTAGTTCATCACCCAATGACGGTGCTTTTCTCGCAGTTAAGGATGGAAATTTTCCCGCTATATCCGTTATATCCGAATCAATAGTGAGTAAATCCCAGTGCTTTCTGAGGATGGCCCTGATATTGTTCCATCTGTCATTGTGTGTGGAAATGTATCTTACAATGGGTTTTTTTGGTTCTTTTTCCTTATATAAGAGGGTTTCTTGCTCCATCTCCCTTGCTCTCTGATATCCTTCTTTAATACATTTTGTGTGGTAACCACAGGCTTTAAAACGTTTGATCTGATCCATTGCATGTGCCTTAAACCCCTCCAATGTGGAACAGTTTCTGCAACGTCTCAGAAACTGCCCCACAGGGATAGAATCAATTTGTGTATTAGGGTAATGACTGCTAGCTTCCAGTAATGTATTTGCTACAGTCGGTTTTCTGAAAGATTCAGTAACCAATTTATCTCCCACATTTGAAATTCTCAAGTCTAGGAAAGTCAAATCATTCATACTATGTTCATATGTAAATTTCAGGTTCCATGAATTATTATTCAGAGTTTTCATAAATCTATTTATTTCGGATACTGAGCCGTCCCATAGGAGGAAGATGTCATCAATATAATGTATCCACAAATCAATAAACTTCCCAAAAAACTCTGGAATGTCAATCATGTTTTCAGCTTCCCATTTGCCCAGATAGAGGCAGGCATAGGTGAGGGCACAACATGCCCCTATTGCTGTGCCTATCAACTGTCTGTAGAATTTTTTATTAAAAGTAAAATAATTGTGTTCTAATAAGAACCCTACCAACAAAGTTGGTATGTTGTTCATATTATGGACCTCTTTGCATCAGAAAATATTTGATTGCTTCAATTCCTAGTGCAGAATAGATAGTATTAATGAGAGAGAGTGGGAGTTTGATATTAATGAGCCATTTGCACTAGAATCTGATAGTAATGCAATAGTACCATCAACTGGGTCCATATTTCATGACTAAAAAACCCACAAAAATAATTTAATGAAACAATTAAAATTAAAATTGGAAATTACTAGTTTACAAAGATACATTGATAACAAAATGGTACCACGTGGCCTACGTTTAAGAAAGAAACTAGGGATTAATTTGAATAATCCCTTAACTGATGATTTTTAGAAAGAAATTGGATAAGTGCCTCTCTGAATGTTCCTTTAATTTAATAAAATTAATTATTTATGAAACTCAATTAAAGTTGGATATCTTGAGTGAAAATGTAAAAGAATCAGAGCCTGCACTAGATAAAATGGTCTGCTAATGCTGATTATAAAAAAATAAAAGATGAGATTCTAGTTGAGATAAGAAAATTACAAGAATAAACCAAGTCTAGAAAAAGAAGGAAATTCTTAAGGGATATTTAGGATTTTAAGGAAGATAAAAATATATGAGTATGCTGACTTCCGGTAGGCGGTGATCCAAGATGGCCACGGATTCTTGAGGCTCCGTTCAGCTTGGAATTAAAGTGGCTATAGATCTCACCATCCTATTATCCCTTGGCAATATTTGTGCCCGGGAACTCTTTGGGATCAAGGTATACCATCCCTTGGCCGCCGAGAAGCAAGAAAATAAACCGTTTGGATTTGTGGCGGGAGTATCGCCACCGTGCTGTAAAAATCTACTGCAACTTAGCAAGTGCTTAGAAACATTCCGGATCGCACACAATGGCATTACTTATCACTAAAGACTGCTCACTCGACTCCCACATTCTGGCTGAACTAAAAGATATGTTCTTGCCTAAGCTGGATCAATTGCTGCTTTCCTGTTCTAACCTGTGTGCAATAATAAAGGCAAGAGAACAACCTTACCAGCAGAGGAGACGCACTTTCAGGCCTGCCTCACAAAACGCAACAGCTACCCTCACATTGCACCGGCAAACGGGAGACAACCTTGAGGTCTCAGAGCTTACACAGAGGAGAGAAGAGATGGCTACAAGGGTGACCGGGGCAGGTACCTCTAAGATAAAAGCACTGAATTCCGTCATGGAGCCGAATACGCCATCAGAAGAAAGCGTACTGACATCGCAGCTGATCTACCCGGCTATTGCCCTCGCTCCAGACCTGGACTGTAGACCGAGCCGACACAATCGCCTTACTTACAGAGCCCATGATATGTCTGCACTTGGAATCACCAAATTTGAAACAAACAGGTTCCCTGCTCAGATTATGGCATACCCGAATGGGAAACAACGTGATGTAGGTGTGCAAGGCTCCTGCGGCTGTTGTCCCAAGCAATCAAGCTGCATTCTACTGAATTATGGCTATTTAATTAC
The DNA here is from genome assembly GCF_027579735.1 of Bombina bombina. Taxonomy (NCBI): domain Eukaryota; kingdom Metazoa; phylum Chordata; class Amphibia; order Anura; family Bombinatoridae; genus Bombina; species Bombina bombina. Next base: position 341,139,980 of record NC_069506.1, read on the forward strand.
AACCCGTGTGGGAATCGGGTAATCTACTTACTTGCACCTGCACACTTATTACCGGGTCATAGCTCGTTCATAACTTGCTGACTAAGGACATATTCGGACATTGGTTATGTTCTCAAGCAGTGATATATCAATGTTTGCTTGTATTTATCAAGTTTGATTGTTTAGTTTAATTAATTTTATTGCTGTCTCGTTTTCTAAACAAAAAAAATCTTTCTGCTGTCACACTCTCATAGCTCTGGCTAAACTCCCCACATCACAGCCTGAGATCAATTGCCACTATTCAATATACCCATATTTTTAGTACTTAGCTGTTTCGCATAGCAGCCCCTTTATGATGTAAAGAGCTATAAACCAAGATATTAATATTCACATTGTGGCAGGGAAACTATTGAAGAATCATCCCGTTCAACCCCCATAATATTTTAATGCTGCTAGTTATTATCCTCTCTATTTTATTTTTATTTATTTTCTTGCCAACTATAATACATCTTCATTTCAACATTGGATGTCATTACAGGCAACTCCCCTGTTCCTGGAGTCTAAATGCAGCTATCCTGCAATTGCCAATTGCCCCTAGATTGATGTTGGCATACTACTCCCAGGCTCTAGGCTAGGAGTCAACTACATAAATATCTGCCAGTCTTATAAATCGCCAGTAAACCTGTTTTTTTTTTCTTTTCTTTTTTTTTTATTAACTCTGCGTACCCTGGAATTTGGTAACATATAGTCCTGGACAAGAGCATAACATAAATAAGCACCATTCCTACAAAAGTGCTAATCCCATATATGAGACTCACACTTCTGCCAGGCTACGGGATTGAGATACAATAACTATTTCCCTCACTGTTTAGAATTTACCGAATGTATTCACCATAAATTTGATGCTAAAAGCAGGGTCAGAACTACTACAGAAATACTCACAAGGCCGATTTTTCATAATATTGCCTTTGCTCTTGGGATCTGCGTATCACACCTATGTGTTATGGATCATCCGGGAGAAATTTATCGTGTGCACCAGTTTTAGTTATATTTTGTTTTTTGTTTATAGATGTTAAGTGTGTATATCGTTGTTTATTACAGACTTCCATTGCCCGACTAGAGATTACACAGGCTGTCAAACACTCCCATTCAACACCGGCTCCCTGCTGGATCCTACTGAGTATTCATGATGCTCTCATAAATCTATTGTTTATAATGTTTGCTATGGCAGTTTAGTGTAATCTCCCCACACCTAATTTGTACATATCCTCTTAAAAACCTGCATGAGTACTTCTATATTCTCTCACTAACGTAAGCCTCCCTCTCACACTTTGTTAAATATCCCAACCAGCGTTTGGAATTTGCTGTATAGCTGCCACATGAATGCCCCTTAATGCCCCCACTGACCCTGGTATTTAGTGCACTACAGATCTTAGAAATTGAATCACATTTTATCACTCTCACATATCCGTGCTGAAAGTTCTGCATTATTTTCTATATTCTAACTCTTTGTAAAATGAGTGAATCGTTATTCTCTGAGGGCCTCTAGTGGCTACTTTGGTATTGCAGCACACTTCCTTTGGCTCTGAGTTGCGATCACCCAACAGCAATTTATTGTGAGATTCTGCTCAACCAGACATCTGTTTAGAAACAGGTATGCCTTAACATTCTCTATGTATCTGCTTGATTTTTCTTTTTCAACTCTGATATGATTGTTTATTGTTTATTGTTTTTCCCTTGTATGCTTGCATTGTTTCTTCCACACTTTATATTGGTTTCAAAGGGGAGGCTGTAAGACAGATCATAACTTAATTAAAAGCAATTAGGTGTAGTTTCTCAGCTGTGTTATCATAACCCAGGTCAACTACCTAGATTTGGGACATCCCACCTCCTTACATATAAAACTGTACTTCTGAATTGCTGCACAATCATATTGTTGTTTGCTGAGACCTGTAATATGTTATAACTCTCATAATATGTCGAAATATATAATATAATATACTTTATTAGTTAATTTTCCTAATTTAAGGTGGTTAAGTTTAGTCTTGTTAGTTTATTAAACTGAAATACAGAGTATATATTATCTTACTCATGAAAATTGTGGGGCCTCTCCCCCCCCCCCCCTCCACTTGATATATTCGCTGCACTTGATAGTTGCATTCGTGGGCTTATCCACAATACTATATGTATCAGCCTTCTCATTTTGAGATGTAATATCCTTTTGCCCCTTTGTAATTTTTGTCTCTGTTTGAGGAGGTTTAGTTTAGTCTTGATAGTTTATTATTTGTTTTATTTGTTTAGTTTGTTTATATATAAAAAAAAAAAAACCCAGCATTGTGGTACAAATGAGCACTTCTGTTAGAAAGTTCTCTAGGCCATACAAGTCCTCTGCAAATCTAAATATAATCGTGAACGTTTCATTCTAATGCATTCAATGGATTATGTTGTTAAACCACGCTGTATCATCAATTCTATGCTATTTTATCGCACCCTGCGAGGTGTCTTGGATCTGTAACTTATCATTGTACCATGTGTTGGTTATAAATAAAATTTAAAAAAAAAAAATATATGAGTATGCTACCAGATTTACTTCAGAATCCTCAGAATAAGAAAGATCAGGAACAGAAAGAGTCAGAGGGAGACATCATTGTAGAAGAAGGAATTTTTTGGACAGGGGGAACCCGGGGGTCCCAGAAAAACCCGTAGAGGGGGGAGGAAACTTAAGAAAGGAAAATAGGAAGAAGGGAGGTTACACATTACGCAGCTCTCAGAATGTGGAGAAACATAATTAGATAACACTTAGGAAGATGAATTACAAGTGATAAATGTATCTGATAAAATCTTGGATTTCCCACAATTAAAACTTTTTGAAGAAAGGGTTATCTTTCAGTCCACTGAATACATTAGATATATTTATAGCTACTAAAGCTACTATGTTTGCAAGAAGAGTTTTTCTAAAGAAAATTTATCAAAATAAATCTAATGATGAAATTCAAGCTATGCATGAATTAATAAATGATAACAGTATCATCATTGAGCCCTCGGACAAGGGTGGCAATGTTGTTATCCTTAAAACGCAGGATTATGTGAATGAATGTCTTAGACAATTAAATCCAAGAACACAATATGAAGTTCTAAGAAGTGATCCAACAATAAAATATAAAATCTAAGACAACACCAGACGCTTAATCACAATATTCTCCGATGCCCGCAAGAATGGTACCCCACTGGTAGCCCTGTCCCTAGATGCTGAGAAAGATTTCAACAGGGTCCGGTGGGAATACATATGGAAAGTTCTCAGAGTATTTCATTTTCCCCCCCAAATTATCTTAGCCATTTAGGCCCTGTATACATCCCTCCATGCGCGTATTAGAGGACCGAGGTTTTGTTCGCCGGTAATAAACATTTCCAATGGCACCAGGCAGGGATGCCCCCTCTCTCCTCTAATTTTTTCCCTGATGATGGTACCCTTTGCCCAAGCGATACGATGGTCAGACTAACCCGGATTCTTCGATTCCGAAGGTCTTTGACCTAATTGATAAATTCGGCGGGTTTAGTTATTACAAATCCAATGTAGCTAAGACCGAAGCATATGCCATGAACATTTCCACAGAGCGATTACATGTTCTGTGAGATAAATCTGACTTTCAACGGTCCACAGAATGTTTGACCCACCTGGGCATAATGCTTAGTGACAGTGTAGACACCATGATCAAACTTAACTTTGACAAACTGATGGCCGATATCAGATCTTTGACAATGACATGGGACCATCGAGAGATATCCTGGTTAGGACGTGTCGCCACGCTTAAGATGTCGCTTCTCCCGAAGGCCTTATATCTTTTCCGATGCCTCCTACTCAATATACCTCACCGGATTCTTCAACAGATCCAATAGAATTTTCCTCCGATATGTGTGGGGACACAGGGTTCCCCGAATAGCATACAAAATTCTTCAGAGACCCTTTCCCAAGGGCGGCCTTGCGTTTCCAAATATATATTTATATTACAAAGCAACGAGGCTCACCCATATTACTGCATGGGGAGTAGAGACGGATAGGCCAGGCTGGTACCATCTAGAACAATTAGCCCTGCCGACTTAGACCTGAAGGACACCATCTGGGTCCCTAAGCATGCGAATCTCTCTGCCCAGATCAACAATCCCATTGTCAGTCATTCCTTATGCATTTGGTACGACCTCAGTCACAGGGTGGGTGTTTTGCCCTACCCTTCCCCTATTTAGAGTCTGAAGGGTTTGCTGTGGAGCTCAACGGAGATCCACTTTGACTTTTGGAAGAGTAAAGACATTACGACGGTTTCTTATCTGTACCGCTCAGGAACCCTCATAACAGCCTCACAACTAGCGGGACCCGGAGGGGAAAACCTGCTATGGTTTCGCTTTGAGAGCTACAGAGTACTCAGTATTGTCAGGGCTAGGGGATTCTCCATGACATCCCTCAGAGAAAAAAAAAATGGGAATCTAGGTGGTGCCAGGGGGGACTGAGATCCCGTCCCATTTCATTCCACTATGCCACACTCCTTAATGACTGTACAACTGGTTTACCATGGCAAATTTGGGCCTGGAGTTGCAAACTTAATACGACCATCTCAGAGTCTGACTTGGCTTATGCAATTACTCTTTCTAAAAAGACGCTTCACTGTGTCACAGTCTTTGAGACGTATATGAAAGGTGTGTTGAAATGGTATAGAGTCCCTACACGACTGACAGTGATGTTCCTGTCCTCCACCAGAAAATGCTGGAGACAATGTGACCTTGAAGGTTCAGACCTCCATGTGTGGTGGAGCTGCCCGAAGGTAACCCCTCTATGGAGGGAGGTTGAAGTATTACTCAGTTCCATGAACCTAGATGTCCACCTGACACCCAAGATGGCATTGCTCCACATTCTCACGAAATCTTTCTCTCTGAGCGCTAAGAAGTTTTTAATTTATGCTCTGGTGGTGACCAAACTGTGCATAGCCCGGGCATGGAAGCGGACAGATCCCCCGAATTTAAACGAGGTTTGTGAAGTGATAAATCACTTCGCAACCATGGAAAGATATGTCACTGGGGAAAACAATACTCTAGACTCTTACTGGGAGACATGGTCTGATTGGCTTGAGCTCCGATAAATGAGACCTACCTGCTTTGCTGTTTAGCATTCAAACCTTGAGGAGGGAGCCTATGTGACCCCTTCCTCACTCCACCTCTTCTTCCCCCCCTTTTTTTTTTTTTCTCTTTCTCTCCTCTCTCTCCTCCCTGCTTTTCACAGTGACTTAACCCCCCTATTTCTGCTTCTTCTCTTTCTCTTCTTACCCTCTTTATGAGGGGGATGTGTATTTTAATTTAACCTTTAGACATCAATCTGTCTGGAAAAATAGTGAGTTTGCTCTGTTGGCTCACCTACTACTTGCTCCCCTATTAGGGCCAACGAAGGCCCGACACCTTGTTTTCTTTAGATTCGCTGTTATGTAAGAGTATATTGATGACACACCAGTTCAAAAGTTTTCGACTATTTCAGTAAGTGCAATGTATGTTTCTGCTAACCTTTACTTATTAGTACACTTTTCTGTTCAAGAAATATTTTGTTGCAATGCTGCTACGATATTATTGTATGGTACATTTCTATTTAATAAAGAAAAATTTTAAAATGGCAAAAAAAAAACATAAAATCTATTTAGATAGTAAATTGCTCGAGGCATTTTAAGATGGCGCAATTAACAATAATGAATATTGTTTTATAAAAAAATGAATTCCCTGTAGTACCAACCTTTTACACAATCCCAAAATTATAGAAAAACAAAATCCCCCCCCCCCCCCCTCCCGGTAGACCCATAGTTTCTGGGATTAATGGCCTAAGTAAAAACCTGGGTAAATATGCTGACTTGTGTTTAAGTCCACATCTATTATCACTACCTTCATATGTACAGGACACCAGAGACATCCTTGGAAAATTGGATATGAATATGGAGCTTGAAGGGCTGTGTTTCTGGCGAGCCTTCAGACTCACTAGAAACACCAGTTATGAAGCAGCGGTCATGTCGAACAGATATTTAAAAAATAGGCCCCATAATGTCAATAGATGTGGAATCTTTATATTCATGTATCCCTCATGCACTAGGAATTGAAGCAATCAAAAATTTTCTGATGCAAAGAGGTCCACAATATGAACAACATACCAACTTTGTTCTATTGTTGCTTTGGTTCTTATTAGAACACAATTATTTTACTTTTAATAAAAAATTCTACAGACAGTTGATAGGCATAGCAATGGGGGCATGTTGTGCCCCCACCTATGCCTGCCTCTATCTGGGTAAATGGGAAGCTGAAAACATCATTGACATTCCAGAGGTTTTTTGGGAAGTCTATTGATTTGTGGATACATTATATTGATGACGTCTTCCTCCTATGGGATGGCTCAGTATCTGAATTTAATAGATTTATGAAAACTCTGAATAATAATTCCTGGAACCTGAAATTTACATATGAACATAGTATGAATGATTTGACTTTCCTAGACTTGAGAATTTCAAAAGTGGGAGATAAATTGGTTACTGAATCTTTCATAAAACTGACTGCAGCAAATACATTACTGGAAGCTAGCAGTCATTACCCTAATACACAAATTGAATTTATCCCTGTGGGGCAGTTTCTGAGACATTGCAGCAACTGTTCCACATTGAAAGGGTTTAAGGCACATGCTATGGATCAGACCAAACATTTTAAAGCCTGTGGTTACCACACAAAATGTATTAAACAAGGGTATCAGAGAGCAAGGGAGATGGAGTGAGAAACCCTCTTATATAAGGAAAAAGAAGCAAAAAAACCATTGTAAGATACATTTCCACATACAATGACAGATGGAACGATATCAGGGCCATCCTTAAAAAACACTGGGATTTACTCACTATTGATTTGGATTTAAAGGATATAGTGGGCAAGTTTCCATCCTTAACTGCGAGAAAAACCGTCATTGGGTGATGAACTAGTTAATAGTAATTTTGTGGATCCAAACCCCAATACTAATTGGTTGGCTAAGAGGAAGGAAGAGAATGGTTCTTTTAAATGTGGTAAATGCATAATTTGCAAATTCATGATGAAAGGAAATAAAATAACCAATTTTGAAGGGAAACAACTTAAAATGAAAGGACATATTAATTGTAAAAGTAGTGGAGTGGTATATTTAGTGACATGTATGTGTCCTAAGTTCTATATTGGGAAAATCTACAGGGAAATCCACAAAAAGGATTAAGCAGCATAGGAGGATATACTCAAAAAAGAATCAAAAGCAGTGGAATAGCTAGACACTTTATGGAATGACATAATAGTGGTGACAAAGATTTAAGATGGATGGGCTTAGAGCGTATCGACCTGAGATCTAGAGGAGGTGATATTGACAGACTGTTATTAAAGACTGAGTGCAAATGGATATATAATTTGAACTCACTACAGCTAGTGGGATTAAATGAGGAAATTAATTATGACCCATTTTTAACTTAGCTCATGCAACTTGTCATAATAAGCCCCTCTGTATATACCTGGCCTAATGCCCTTTATCTGCATATCAATTTTCTTTGAAATTAACATTTACTAAAATGTATCATATATACACTCCAGAAATCTCCTATAGTCCCGTCATCATATACACCAATGCAATATAAACTTGTGTTTCACTGATTCATATAGAGGTTATGGGTAATTCACACTCCATAAAAAAACAATCTCCGATTGGATTCATATTTATTTGAAATTGTCATCTTTTTCTTCTTCATTTTTCTATACAATACTATAAAATGTATATCTTCTTTCCATTCTAGATGTAAATATTAATATATATATATATATATATATATATATGCTTTTTTAAAATATGTCTTTATTTTGTTAAATTAATTTATATGTTGATATTCCCACTCCCTCCTAGATATTTTAACAGTAGCCAATGGTAGTATAGTTTATAATTAAACACACATTTGTTTGTATAGAATATAAATATTTATAAATATAATGTAATGTGAACCTAAAGGTAATAGAACAATCCGATTGATCCATTTTGCCTACTCCATTATGTGAGGGTATAAATTCTGTTTGTACACGTGCGTGCAACTTGTGGAGTAGAGTTTGAGGAGCTTAAAGGAATAAGCTTTCTTTTGTGATATGCAAGGAGGCGCTTACTTTGGATGTGAGTCAGCGCATCTATCAGCCAAGCCTGGAGGACTTCCATGTAACAGTAACGGTAACTGTATGAATCCGGTGAGTGGATGAATGCAGGGGCGGCTCTGGGAGGACCCCAGATTGGCTTAGAATTACTTTTGGTCTAGTGAGCAAAGGGAGTGATACACTCCGGAATCATCCTTCCCCCTATACCCATCATCACTCTAGGAGGATTGAAATTCTCTTAAAATTGTCTGGCTTTAATTATCTGCTTGCACTTTCCTGCACTACGCTTTGGTACTTCAGTTCTTAACCTGCTTTGCTTTTGCACTAACATTTACTCTGCCTAAAGCTGTATGCATATTTACTGACTGACTGTGCAACTGCTTCTGTACCTTATTGCACTAGGCTTCATTGCTACAGGTCTTAACCTGGACTGCTTTGCACCAAACACTTATTGTTGTGAACCCTGTATGCAAATTATCCAATTGACTGTGCAACTGCTCTGTGGCTATCATACCTAGCTTTTCCTAATTGCTTTAAGGGTACTTATGATATTTATCTCCATACCTTTTGTATTATTTGCCCTTATGATTCTCTTTCAGTAGGATTGCTCATTTGATTATTTCGTTAATATATAATGTGTGTGTTATTGGTATAATAATCCATGTTCAATAAAAATATAACCTGCTTGAATATCTGAGCCTCCTATGATTTGCTTGTATGCTGGTTTATTTTTAGAATGTTGATTTGTGTGTATATATATATATATACTGTATGTATGTATATATATATATATATATGCAAAGAATTAATGAAGAAAAGTGGATATGCAAAATAAGCTGTATCCAAAAGATCACTCACTTATCAAAAATAAATTACTGAGACTGAGGCAGCGGAGTAATATGCAAAAGTAGTAATTTATGTAATCATAAAAATGTATATATAAAAACCAACATATATTAATACAAAATGATTAATATAAGAATGTGACCAAACACATGGGGACAAACAGACACACAAACACAAAACATGGGCCCCTCACAAAAAGAAAGAGCAAAAAAATAGCCGGCTAGGAGAGTTCATATGGTGCACCATATATAATAGAGCAGTTCAACTTAACAAATGACATTGCGTTTAAGCAGTAAAGTAGTTCCATATAGCTGCAAATACAGATGCAAAAGCTGTGTATTAATTGTTAGCACAGCGCTGTTAGTTGAAATAAATCCAAGCAAACAAGAGAATGCCCAATATTAATGTTCCATAAAGACCATATGTGAAATGCCCACATCGAAAGCAGCAAGTCAATACAGACCAGAATCAGCTTACACCAACCCTACTTGATAAGACCACCGTCAGCTTAGACACCGACCCCACCGGTCTTAAGTTACCTCTTTCTTGAGCTGGTTAGAGTTCGTTCAGAGCTCACTTCACTTGCAAAAGGTCAATACATTGTAAAGTACAGTAAGGGGATCCCACGGGCTCCCCTTACAAGGATGCACACCAAGTCTGACCAAGTAGGGTTGGTGTAAACTGATTTTGGTCCATATTGACTTTTACCTTGCTGGTTTCGATGTGGGCATTTCACATATGGCCTTTATGGAACATTAATGTTGAGCATTCTTTTGTTTCCTTGGATTTATTTCAACTAACAGCTCTCTGCTAACAATTAATACTCAGCCTTTGCATCTGTATTTGCAGCTATACGGAACTACTTTACTGTTTAAACGCAATTTCATTTGTTATGCTGAACTATTATATATGGTGCACCATATGAACTCTCCTAGCCGGCTATTTTTTGCTCTCTCTTTTTGTGAGGGGCCCATGTTTTGTGTTTGTGTGTCTGTTTGTCCCCATGTGTTTGGTCACATTCTTGTATTAATCATTTTGTATTAATATATGTTGGTTTTTATATATATATTTTTATGATTACATATATTACTACTTTTGCATATTACTCCACTATCTCAGTCTCAGTAATTTATTTTTGATAAGTGAGTGTGCTTGGCCCCTGGTCTTTTGGATACAGCTTATTTTGCATATCCATTTTTCTTCATTAATTATTTGCATATATTGTTCCCAGGTTGCACCTTCTTTGCATATTTAAATATTATTTTTATTGTTGAGCGAGCTACTTTCTCACTGTTTCTGTTTACATATACATATATATATATATATATATATATATATATATATATATATATATATATATATATATATATATATATATATATATATATATATATATATATATATATATATATATATATAAAAGGGTGTTGCAAAACAAGACCAATTTCCCTATCTTCCCAGTAACAAGTCTGGATTGGGGGATTTTGATTATTAAAAACAACTGCAGCAGACACAATGTAAATATAATCATAAAGGTTTCACATTTGACAGGTGTGTGGTTTATTGCAGGACTACATAAAATTGTAATTAAAATATTTTTATGCAACTTTCATAAATTCCCTTAAAATAGGAGGGTAGTAGTCAAAGGAATAGGTTGCTAAAGTTTCATGCAGAAGAGAATTGTTAAGGAAACATAAAAAAAAAAAAAAAGAAGAATTGTTAAGGAAACATAAAAAAAAAAAAAAAGAAGAATTACAAAATATAAACTTTTCAGACAGGAGGCATTAGGTTGATGGACTTTTGCAGAAGACAACACTTATCTCAGTAAACAGATTAGTAAACTAGGTTTATTACGGGGCTAAAGCAGATTCTAACAAGTTTTCCTGCGATAATATTTAGAAAACAAATAATAAAAAAAAGTACTAGGGAATAACACAGTTCTTGTTGAATTCAAGTTTACATATTATTTACCTTCAAGCGTTTTTGATGCATAGTTATAAGGAAGAGTGCAGCACTTATAATGAGAACAAATATAAATAATTTATAATTTGTTATGCGAAACTGGCACATGGTCACCGTCTGAAAAACAAAAGAGATGGCCAAATGTTATGGTTCAGAACATACAATTTAAATAATGGAAACAGATTCAAATAAAAGCATTTTACAATATAAAATGTGTTTCTGCATTTATAGACATTAATTTGCACAAACATTTTCTCGCACATATTCTGTTTATAAAGAACATGAACTTTTACTCAAACAATATTTTTTGTAATTTCTTTGAAAAACATTTGTTTAATGCAAAATTGTTCTGCAACACTTCAGTAATAGTTTTAATAAATCTTTCTCCACAATGGCAGCACTGATCTGCTCAGGGAACAAGTTGATGGGTTTCTCTATCTTCCAGTTAATCTTTGAATGAAGGAATCCGCAATAGTGCAGTGTACAGTTCAGACCCAACAACACAGACATTACAATTATCAAATCTGCAGTTTTATTGAAGAATTGGGACACAAAATGTTTCCAGTTTTACTGAAAATGAATAAACAATCATACTTTTAATTAGTTTATGATTTTGAAACTCTTGCTGTTTTTTTTATCACTATGGGCTCCATGTGCTATACAGCCAATCAGAAACTGCACCACCCACTCAGAATACCAAAGTGCCTTCTGTTTTCTTCCTAATTTGGATCCCTGATATTCTGTTCTGATCGTGCTTTGTACCACATCTTTTCTGGCACACAAAAAGTTAAAAGTGATTCGCTATTTACTTCTGGCTTTGTTTGTGTTTTTGCTCATGGCTATTTGGCAAGATTATGCTACCTGTAGGAAAGTAACAAGAAACAAGCTGACAACTGAGACTAAGCAACTATATAAGAACAATAAATCCTGCAAAAATACAACAAAAACCTATTTAAAACAATGTACTCTAATATATATATATATATACCAATTGGTATCTTCAGTACTTCTTAAGTTACTAGGTGCTAAAATATGTATCTGAGGAAGGGGATACATTGTACCCAAAACGTTACAACACGGTCACAGTAACAATTGGCTTTTTTAAAATATTGGCTTTTGAAAAATCCAAGTGCAAGTTTTTGTCTACCATGTTTATTACATCTCACTAGCACCCTGGTAGTTGGATGTAAGTGAGAGTGCACTTCCTTGCTACCTTATATATATATACCAATTGGTATCTTTAGTACTTCTTAAGTTACTAGGTGCTAAAATATCCTTTAGATTTTTGTTCTTCCTAAATACTACAGATGTTTTTTTGTTCAAGGTTTTACCTAGTACTGGATCCTCTAGGAGGACATGCCAATGCTTATTGATTGCACATGCCAATGCTTATTGATTGCACATGCCAATGCTTATTGATTGCACATGCCAATGCTTATTGATTGCACATGCCAATGCTTATTGATTGCACATGCCAATGCTTATTGATTGCCCTTTTTATTTCCCACGACATCTGGTTATATTTGGTTAAAAATGTATTATTTTTCATCTCCTTATTATTAGTGTCCCTTTTTCTATTTAGTAAGGTTGTTCTACTCAGACTCCTTGCTTTTTCATATCCTTTTTTAATTATTATATCTGAATAACCCTTTGCTTGAAATTTAGTTTTTAAAATCTCAGATCCTTTGTCAAAAACATCCAGACTCGAACAGTTCCACCATACCCTCTGGAATTGGCCATAAGGTATGTTTTTAATCCAGTTCTTATGGTGGCCACTTTTGGCGTGGAGGTAACTGTTCAAGTCCGTTTCCTTCCTATATAGGGTAGTAACTACTTTGTTATCTTCACTTGATAGAATGATGTCTAGAAATTCTATATTGTCCTTATTATGATTTTTTGTAAATTTCAAATTGTATTCGTTAGAATTTACATAGTCAAAAAATTTGGAGATACTATTTTCATCCCCCTTCCAGATGACTACTATGTCATCTATAAATCGTTTCCAGACTATAATGTTCTCACTAAAATTGTTATTATTCTAGATATACTGGACTTCCCATGCTCCCATGTACAAATTTGCATAGTTGGGGGCAAAGCGAGTACTCATTGCCGTGCCCCCAACTTGCAAAAAGTATTCCCTTTCAAACAGGAAGTATTTATTTTTCAAAATGAAGCCAATTGATTGTAACAAAAAATTCCTTTGGGGCACGGGTAAGTGATCATGTTTATCAAAGCTATATTTCACGCTATTAATGCCTGTATCATGAGGGATACAAGTGTACAGCAAGGTTACGTCCAACATTAACCAGCTGTAATCTGATTTCCACTCAATTGTACCCATTAAAGAAATTATATGAGGGGTATCTCTTATATAGGATTTGAGAGTAAGTACCATTGGTTTCAAATAAAAGCCCACAAATTGTGAGAGACTGCAAGTAAGGGAATTGATGCCCCAAATGATAGGTATTTCTTTCTGTTGATCCTTGTGAACATTTGGCAAATGATAGAAAATGGCCACCCTGCATTTGTCCTGAAATAAGAAATCATACTCCTCCCATCCAAAAGTACTTTTAAGTCCTTAATATACAAATTTGTGGGATCTTTCTTAAGTTTTACATACATGGTTTGGTCATTTAATATTCTACGGGCTTCTGCTGTATAATCCTCCCTATCCTGGATGGCAATACTGCCCCCCTTGTCTGCTTCCCTGATGACAATTGAAGTATCTCTATTGAGTTCTTTAAGAGCATTTCTCTCAAAAACATTCAAATTGATTTTAGTTTTAGCTGTATCATTGGATTTTTTTACACAAATCCATTGATTATTTCTCTACTGGTTTGTGGAAGACTGGTATATAATTCCCTTGTGAGTGTAAAGGGAAAACAATGGATTTAGGTTTAAACCTGTGCTCCTTTCTATATACCCCATTAGGGTTTTCTAAATTACACAGAATATCCAATGTATATTGGTCCAGGCCATTATCCATCTTATCTATTCCCAAACTGTCCGATTCTAAAGTGATCACATTTTGTAGGCTAACAAAGTCATTTTCATTTAAAACGGTATTTCTCTTTTTACAATTATTTTTCTCAAAGTGCCTACTCAGTGTCAGTTTGCGAATAAATGTATTTAGATCTATAAATAATTAAAAGTCATTAGGGCTGCTGGTAGGGGCAAAATTTAGGCCCTTAGCTAATAGACTTAATTCTTCCGGGCTGAAAGTTCTTTTTGATACATTAAAGATTTCTGTATATTCCTTTCTATTTTCTTCTTTTTATTTTGTACAATTCTTCCTCCTTGCTGTCTTCTTTGGACTCTATGGGGCCTATTTATTATGTGTCTGTCCGACATGATCTGATCAGCGGATCATGTCCGACAGACATCGCTGAATGCGGAGAGCAATACCCTCTCTGCATTCAGCATTGCACCAGCAGCTCGTGTGAACTGCTGGTGCAACGCCACCCCCTGCAGATTGGCCGCTAGCAGGGGGGTGTCAATCAACCTGATCGTATTGGATCGGATTGAATTGCGGCAATGTCTGTCCGCCTCCTCAGAGCAGGCGGACAGTTTATGGAGCAGCGGTCTATAGACCGCTGCTTCATAACTGGTGTTTCTGGAAACATACGCCCTCAGGCTCCATACGAGATTGATAAATGGGCCCAATTATGTCTTTTAGTTGGGGTGTTCTTGTTAAATAATGGGTAATTGGAGGAGTGCTGCCCCATGACTTGTCTATTGGTGGCTTGGTTGACCTGTTTGTTCATTCTAAAAAAGAGACCGATGCAGAACTAGTGCCTGGTCTTTCCTGTATTGTTTAGCTAAAAGTATTTATTTTATCTAGACCATTGTCAGTGGCTATAAAATAATGTGATCTTATATCTGGCTCTTCATGGAATCCATTCATAAATGTTCCCTATTGTCTTCTGTTTTGGTTACTTGGGATGTTCTCCCTCTGTATGTTTTTGTTTTTATTATTATTGTACTTATTTTATTTATATACTTTTCTCCAACATAGGTGTGTCCGGTCCACGGCGTCATCCTTACTTGTGGGATATTCTCTTCCCCAACAGGAAATGGCAAAGAGCCCAGCAAAGCTGGTCACATGATCCCTCCTAGGCTCCGCCTTCCCCAGTCATTCTCTTTGCCGTTGTACAGGCAACATCTCCACGGAGATGGCTTAGAGTTTTTTAGTGTTTAACTGTAGTTTTTATTATTCAATCAAGAGTTTGTTATTTTAAAATAGTGCTGGTATGTACTATTTACTCTGAAACAGAAAAGGGATGAAGATTTCTGTTTGTAAGAGGAAAATGATTTTAGCAACCGTTACTAAAATCGATGGCTGTTCCACACAGGACTGTTGAGAGGAATTAACTTCAGTTGGGGGAACAGTGAGCAGACTTTTGCTGCTTGAGGTATGACACATTCTAACAAGACGATGTAATGCTGGAAGCTGTCATTTTCCCTATGGGATCCGGTAAGCCATTTTTATTACAGAGTAAATAAGGGCTTCACAAGGGCTTGTTAAGACTGTAGACATTTTCTGGGCTAAATCGATTCATATATAACATATTTAGCCTTGAGGAATCATTTAATATGGGTATTTTTGTAAAATAATATCGGCAGGCACTGTTTTAGACACCTTATTCTCTAGGGGCTTTCCCTAATCATAGGCAGAGCCTCATTTTCGCGCCGGTATTGCGCACTTGTTTTTGAGAAGCATGGCATGCAGTCGCATGTGTGAGGAGCTCTGATACATAAAAAAGACTTTCTGAAGGCGTCATTTGGTATCGTATTCCCCTTTGGGCTTGGTTGGGTCTCAGCAAAGCAGATACCAGGGACTGTAAAGGGGTTAAAGATAAAAACGGCTCCGGTTCCGTTATTTTAAGGGTTAAAGCTTCCAAATTTGGTGTGCAATACTTTTAAGGCTTTAAGACACTGTGGTGAAATTTTGGTGAATTTTGAACAATTCCTTCATACTTTTTCGCAATTGCAGTAATAAAGTGTGTTCAGTTTAAAATTTAAAGTGACAGTAACGGTTTTATTTTAAAACGTTTTTTGTACTTTGTTATCAAGTTTATGCCTGTTTAACATGTCTGAACTACCAGATAGACTGTGTTCTGAATGTGGGGAAGCCAAGGTTCCTTCTCATTTAAATAGATGTGATTTATGTGACACTGAAAATGATGCCCAAGATGATTCCTCAAGTGAGGGGAGTAAGCATGGTACTGCATCATTCCCTCCTTCGTCTACACCAGTCTTGCCCACTCAGGAGGCCCCTAGTACATCTAGCGCGCCAATACTCCTTACTATGCAACAATTAACGGCTGTAATGGATAATTCTATCAAAAACATTTTAGCCAAAATGCCCACTTATCAGCGTAAGCGCGACTGCTCTGTTTTAGATACTGAAGAGCATGAGGACGCTGAGGATAATGGTTCTGATATGCCCCTACACCAGTCTGAGGGGGCCAGGGAGGTTTTGTCTGAGGGAGAAATTTCAGATTCAGGGAAAATTTCTCAACAAGCTGAACCCGATGTGATTACATTTAAATTTAAGTTGGAACATCTCCGCGCTCTGCTTAAGGAGGTGTTATCCACTCTGGATGATTGTGAGAATTTGATCATCCCAGAGAAACTATGTAAAATGGACAAGTTCCTAGAGGTCCCGGGGCCCCCAGAAGCTTTTCCTATACCCAAGCGGGTGGCGGACATTGTAAATAAAGAATGGGAAAGGCCCGGTATACCTTTCGTCCCTCCCCCCATATTTAAAAAATTGTTTCCCATGGTCGACCCCAGAAAGGACTTATGGCAGACAGTCCCCAAGGTCGAGGGGGCGGTTTCTACTTTAAACAAATGCACCACTATACCCATAGAAGATAGTTGCGCTTTCAAAGATCCTATGGATAAAAAATTAGAAGGTTTGCTTAAAAAGATGTTTGTTCAGCAAGGTTACCTTCTACAACCAATTTCATGCATTGTCCCTGTCACTACAGCCGCATGTTTCTGGTTCGATGAGCTAGAAAAGGCGATCGATAGTGATTCTCCTCCTTATGAGGAGATTATGGACAGAATCCGTGCTCTCAAATTGGCTAATTCTTCACCCTAGACGCCACTTTGCAATTGGCTAGGTTAGCGGCGAAAAATTCTGGGTTTGCTATTGTGGCGCGCAGAGCGCTTTGGTTGAAATCTTGGTCAGCGGATGCGTCTTCCAAGAACAAATTGCTTAACATTCCTTTCAAGGGGAAAACGCTGTTTGGCCCTGACTTGAAAGAGATTATCTCTGATATCACTGGGGGTAAGGGCCACGCCCTTCCTCAGGATAGGTCTTTCAAGGCCAAAAATAAACCTAATTTTCGTCCCTTTCGTAGAAACGGACCAGTCCCAAGTGCTACGTCCTCTAAGCAAGAGGGTAATTCTTCTCAAGCCAAGCCAGCCTGGAGACCAATGCAAGGCTGGAACAAGGGAAAGCAGGCCAAGAAGCCTGCCACTGCTACCAAGACAGCATGAAATGTTGGCCCCCGATCCGGGACCGGATCTGGTGGGGGGCAGACTTTCTCTCTTCGCTCAGGCTTGGGCAAGAGATGTTCTGGATCCTTGGGCACTAGAAATAGTCTCCCAAGGTTATCTTCTGGAATTCAAGGGGCCTCCCCCAAGGGGGAGGTTCCACAGGTCTCAATTGTCTTCAGACCACATGAAAAGACGGGCATTCTTACATTGTGTAGAAGACCTGTTAAAAATGGGAGTGATTCATCCTGTTCCTTTAGGAGAACAAGGGATGGGGTTCTACTCCAATCTGTTCGTAGTTCCCAAAAAAGAGGGAACATTCAGACCAATCTTAGATCTCAAGATCCTAAACAAGTTTCTCAAGGTTCCATCGTTCAAAATGGAAACCATTCGAACAATTCTTCCTTCCATCCAGGAAGGTCAATTCATGACCACGGTGGATTTAAAGGATGCGTATCTACATATTCCTATCCACAAGGAACATCATCGGTTCCTAAGGTTCGCATTCCTGGACAAGCATTACCAGTTTGTGGCACTTCCGTTCGGATTAGCCACTGCTCCAAGGATTTTCACAAAGGTACTAGGGTCCCTTCTAGCGGTGCTAAGACCAAGGGGCATTGCAGTAGTACCTTACTTGGACGACATTCTGATTCAAGCGTCGTCCCTTCCTCAAGCAAAGGCTCACACGGACATTGTCCTGGCCTTTCTCAGATCTCACGGGTGGAAAGTGAACGTAGAAAAAAGTTCTCTATCTCCGTCAACAAGGGTTCCCTTCTTGGGAACAATAATAGACTCCTTAGAAATGAGGATTTTTCTGACAGAGGCCAGAAAATCAAAACTTCTAAACTCTTGTCAAATACTTCATTCTGTTCCTCTTCCTTCCATAGCGCAGTGCATGGAAGTAATAGGTTTGATGGTAGCGGCAATGGACATAGTTCCTTTTGCGCGAATTCATCTAAGACCATTACAACTGTGCATGCTCAGTCAGTGGAATGGGGACTATACAGACTTGTCTCCGACGATACAAGTAGATCAGAGGACCAGAGATTCACTCCGTTGGTGGCTGTCCCTGGACAACCTGTCACAGGGGATGAGCTTCCGCAGACCAGAGTGGGTCATTGTCACGACCGACGCCAGTCTGGTGGGCTGGGGCGCGGTCTGGGGACCCCTGAAAGCTCAGGGTCTTTGGTCTCGGGAAGAATCTCTTCTCCCGATAAATATTCTGGAACTGAGAGCGATATTCAATGCTCTCAAGGCTTGGCCTCAGCTAGCAAAGGCCAAGTTCATACGGTTTCAATCAGACAACATGACGACTGTTGCGTACATCAACCATCAGGGGGGAACAAGGAGTTCCCTGGCGATGGAAGAAGTGACCAAAATCATTCAATGGGCGGAGACTCACTCCTGCCACTTGTCTGCAATCCACATCCCAGGAGTGGAAAATTGGGAAGCGGATTTTCTGAGTCGTCAGACATTTCATCCGGGGGAGTGGGAACTCCATCCGGAAATCTTTGCCCAAATTACTCAATTGTGGGGCATTCCAGACATGGATCTGATGGCCTCTCGTCAGAACTTCAAGGTTCCTTGCTACGGGTCCAGATCCAGGGATCCCAAGGCGACTCTAGTAGATGCACTAGTAGCACCTTGGACCTTCAAACTAGCTTATGTATTCCCGCCGTTTCCTCTCATCCCCAGGCTGGTAGCCAGGATCAATCAGGAGAGGGCATCGGTGATCTTGATAGCTCCTGCGTGGCCACGCAGGACTTGGTATGCAGACCTGGTGAATATGTCATCGGCTCCACCATGGAAGCTACCTTTGAGACGAGACCTTCTTGTTCAAGGTCCGTTCGAACATCCGAATCTGGTCTCACTCCAACTGACTGCTTGGAGATTGAACGCTTGATCTTATCAAAGCGAGGGTTCTCAGATTCTGTCATTGATACTCTTGTTCAGGCCAGAAAGCCTGTAACTAGAAAAATTTACCACAAAATATGGAAAAAATATATCTGTTGGTGTGAATCTAAAGGATTCCCTTGGGACAAGGTAAAAATTCCTAAGATTCTATCCTTTCTTCAAGAAGGTTTGGAGAAAGGATTATCTGCAAGTTCCTTGAAGGGACAGATTTCTGCCTTGTCTGTGTTACTTCACAAAAAGCTGGCAGCTGTGCCAGATGTTCAAGCCTTTGTTCAGGCTCTGGTTAGAATCAAGCCTGTTTACAAACCTTTGACTCCTCCTTGGAGTCTCAATTTAGTTCTTTCAGTTCTTCAGGGGGTTCCGTTTGAACCCTTACATTCCGTTGATATTAAGTTATTATCTTGGAAAGTTTTGTTTTTGGTTGCAATTTCTTCTGCTAGAAGAGTTTCAGAATTATCTGCTCTGCAGTGTTCTCCTCCTTATCTGGTGTTCCATGCAGATAAGGTGGTTTTACGTACTAAACCTGGTTTTCTTCCGAAAGTTGTTTCTAACAAAAACATTAACCAGGAGATAGTCGTGCCTTCTTTGTGTCCGAATCCAGTTTCAAAGAAGGAACGTTTGTTGCACAATTTGGATGTTGTTCGTGCTCTAAAATTCTATTTAGATGCTACAAAGGATTTTAGACAAACATCTTCCTTGTTTGTTGTTTATTCTGGTAAAAGGAGAGGTCAAAAAGCAACTTCTACCTCTCTCTCTTTTTGGATTAAAAGCATCATCAGATTGGCTTATGAGACTGCCGGACGGCAGCCTCCTGAAAGAATCACAGCTCATTCCACTAGGGCTGTGGCTTCCACATGGGCCTTCAAGAACGAGGCTTCTGTTGATCAGATATGTAAGGCAGCGACTTGGTCTTCACTGCACACTTTTACTAAATTTTACAAGTTTGATACTTTTGCTTCTTCTGAGGCTATTTTTGGGAGAAAGGTTTTGCAAGCCGTGGTGCCTTCCATCTAGGTGACCTGATTTGCTCCCTCCCTTCATCCGTGTCCTAAAGCTTTGGTATTGGTTCCCACAAGTAAGGATGATGCCGTGGACCGGACACACCTATGTTGGAGAAAACAGAATTTATGTTTACCTGATAAATTACTTTCTCCAACGGTGTGTCCGGTCCACGGCCCGCCCTGGTTTTTTAATCAGGTCTGATAATTTATTTTCTTTAACTACAGTCACCACGGTATCATATGGTTTCTCCTATGCAAATATTCCTCCTTTACGTCGGTTGAATGACCGGGGAAGGCGGAGCCTAGGAGGGATCATGTGACCAGCTTTGCTGGGCTCTTTGCCATTTCCTGTTGGGGAAGAGAATATCCCACAAGTAAGGATGACGCCGTGGACCGGACACACCGTTGGAGAAAGTAATTTATCAGGTAAACATAAATTCTGTTTTTATTAAGGTTCAGTTAGTGGCAATACAAACAATGCATTTCAGTACAATTTAGCGAGAAATACAGATTGTTTCCAAATTTACATCAAGTATTAATTAACCAGGTTTTAATCGGTATATTTATATAGCATTGATTAAGGCTAAATAATGAACAATATTTTTGCCAGATAAGTCATAAGTCATCTAAATGAAATTTGAGGCCACTTTTGGACCTTTTAGTAAAATAAACAAAGCTACAGACGACTATCATATTCATTAGGGGACCACTCATGGATCCCAATAGTGAACCTCAGTTTCTTTCTAGAATTAAGGCAGCTATTTAGATGGCCACTCCTGGACCTACCGGAACATTCCAAGTATGGCGAACGTTAGCTACCACAAGGCCTCTCATGGGCCACTGATAAATAGGATTAACTAGCAACTGAAACATTTAAGGATATTCAAGCATTGTACTCCAAAGAATAACCATGTTATCTATATATAATGAAAACAGTGAATCTTAAGATAACTTTTAGCGCCTGATATAATATACCTATCCTGATTGGCATATAAGGATAACATCTTATGTAATGTAAAGTGTGTATCATAAAATAATCAAAAGGGAACATCATTATTAAAGTTCCAGGGGAACTCTATGAACTTGGGGTCAACTGTAAAGTTTTTATATAGCACAAAAGTAGAATATATATATATGGCTAAATTACGAGTTTTGCAGTAAGAGCTGCGCGGTGCTAACTTGCAAGTTATTGTCACCGCTCACCTCCCTATAGCTCTGCTATTACAGGTTTGCATAAACCTGGTGTTAGCAGGCAAGAAGTGAGCGTAGAACAAAATTGAGCGCCATACCGCACTCCAATACCAGCACCGAGGTGAGCTGGTTTTACGCGCTCGTGCACGATTTTCCCAATGGGGAGAGTCAGCTGAAAAAACACCTGCAATAAAGGAGCGTAAAGCTCCATAACACAACTCCATTGATTCCTATGGGGAAATAAAAAGTTATGTTTACACCTAACACCCTAACATAAACCCTGAGTCTAAACACCCCTAATCTGTGGCCCCCGACATCGCCGACACCTGCATTACACTTATTAACCCCTAATCTGCTGCCCCAACATCGCCGACACCTGCATTACACTTATTAACCCCTAGTCTGCTGCCCCCAACATCGCCGACACCTACATTACAGTTATTAACCCCTAATCTGCCACCCCCAACGTCGCCGCCACTATACTAAAGTTATAAACCACTAAACCTAACCCTAAGTCTAACACCCCCTACTTTAATATAATTAAAATAAATCTAATAAAAAAATCCTATCATTAACTAAATAATACCTATTTAAAACTAAATACTTACCTGTAAAATAAACTCTAAGCTAGCTACAATATAACTAATAGTTACATTGTAGCTATCTTAGGTTTTATTTTTAGTTTACAGGCAAGTTTGTATTTATTTTAACTAGGTAGACTAGTTAGTAAATGTTATTAACTATTTACTAGCTACCTAGCTAAAATAAATACAAAATTTACCTTAAAATAAAACCTAACCTGTCTTACACTAACACGTAACCTTACACTACAATTAAATAAATTACATTAATTAAATCCAATTAACTAAATTACAAAAAAAACTAAATTACACAAAATAAAAAATAAATTATCAGATATTTAAACTAATTACACCTAATCTAATAGCCCTATCAAAATAAAAAGCCCCCCAAAATAAAAAAACCCTAGCCTAAACTAAAATACCAATAGTCCTTAAAAGGGCCTTTTGCCCCAAAGAAATCAGCACCTTTACATGTAAAAAAAAATATAAACAACCCCCCAACAGTAAAACCTACCACCCACACAATCAACCCCCCAAATAAAATCTTAACTAAAAAATCTAAGCTCCCCATTGCCTGAAAAGAGCCTTTGGTTGGGCATTGCCCTTAAAAGGGCATTTAGCTCTTTTTCAACCCAATAGCCCTAATCTAAAAATAAAACTTACCCAATAAACCCTTAAAAAAACTTAACACTAACCCCTGAAGATCCACTTACAGTTTTTGAAGACCCGACATCCATCCTCATCTAAGCCGGCAGAAGTCTTCATCCAAGCGGGCCGAAGTCTTCAACCAAGCCGGCAGAAGTCTTCATCCAGAGGGCATCTTCTATCTTCATCCATCCGGTGAGGAGCGGCTCCATCTTCAAGACATCCGGC